>NC_134353.1:61421152-61683652 GCF_048569485.1 Anomaloglossus baeobatrachus
CACACAGGAGAAACAGAATGTCTACTGAGGGGCAACGCATTAGGGGAAGAATTAACACACAACAGGGGAACACTCACACCACTCAAAAGTGCAGCACGGATCACCATACACAGGAAAAGTAGCAAAATCAGGAGTAAAAACTGAAGCTATCACCAGCACCTCCTGGAAGGAGGCAGTGCCTTAAATAGGGAACAGCTGCACTTGGCAATCAGCAACCTAAGCTCTTAGGGGTACTTTGCACGCTGCGACATCGCTACTGCGATATCGTCGGGGTCAAATCGAAAGTGACGCACATCCGGTGCCGGTAACGATGTCGCAATGTGTAAAGCCTAGATGCGCCGATAAACGATTGCAAAAGCATCGAAAATCGGTGATCTGTGCAGCGTCGGTCATTTTCATAATGTCGCACCAATAGGAGATACGATGTTGTTCCTCGTTCCTGCGGCAGCACACATTGCTGTGTGTGAAGCCACAGGAGCGAGGAAGATCTCCTTACCTATCTCCACCGGCTATTAGGAGGAGGTAGGTGGGCGGGATGTTTACGTCCCGCTCATCTCCGCCCCTCCGCTTCTATTGGCCACCTGCCGTTTGACGTCGCTGTGACGCCGCACGACCCGCCCCCTTAGGAAGGAGGCGGGTCGCCGGCCAGAGCGACGTCGCGGGGCAGGTAAGTGCGTGTGAAGCTGCCGTAGCGATAATGTTCGCTACGGCAGCTATCACAAGAGATCGCATGTGCGACGGGGGCGGGTACTATCGCGCTCAGCATCGCTAGCCGATGATAGCGATGACGCAACGTGCAAAGTACCCCTTAGACTCTCAGACTGCTCACCAGTCTGCAGGGTTTAACTCCTGCAGAGCTGAAGGCCAGTGAACCTGAACCAGCCAACCCCCGACTCTGGCTGAACAATCCAGAAGCCTCAAGTTGCTTGTCATACTCTGCTGTGTTAACAGAGTCTGACGCTGCAGTGCCAGCAGGTGTGTGCAGAACTGAACATCACATGACAAGTACGCACGGAAGAAAGTAACTTTGTAATTTATAGTCATGGCCTATAGTATTTAAACCATCAAATTGTTCCAGAAAAAGAAGTATCTCTCCCAGAAATTTATTGCAATTATGTGGCGCCCTGGACAAGCCAGGGGCCACAGAGAACAACACCAACACACCCCACACTCCCGGTCAGGCACATCAAAGTCAGACACAAAACCCTTGTTGGCTTCCTCCAAGGGCTGATGATCACACCAGGGGGGTGGGCCAGGCGGTTGGCCCCGCCCACCGAGGAGTTCACAGTCCTGGAGGCGGGAAAAGCAGGCAGATAGAGTTTGGAGTGGAGTCAGATCAGTTAGGGAAGTGGAAGTGGAAGGAAGGAAAGTAGCAGTTAAGCAGCCTGAAGTTGGTCAGGCTGTGTGGCCCGGACGGATCAGCAAGGTTGGCAGACGGTGGTGACCGTCTGCAGGAGTGGCCTATCTGAGTTTACCGTTAGGACCGTGGACGGGCGGTGGCCCGGCGGTACCGGACCGGTACACGAAGAGAAGTCAGCACCATCTGGCAGGGGCTTACGGACCCCGGCAAGGCTAGGAGTCGCCGTGAATTTGCCAAATCCGTTAGCGAAGGGAACCTCCTGGGTTTCCCAGCAGCCAAGTCCCGAAAGAAGGCAACCATCCAACCAAGAGAGGGAGACACCGCCACCGCCAAGGCAACCATTTTTCAGGGCCAGAGCCTGCGGGCAAAAGGGGCTCCTCCAGCCCATATCCAAGCTGGGGAGCGGGTTACCGGTGGGAACCCATCGGAACCATCTACCGTACATAGGTGCAGGAAAAGGCAGTCACCATCAACCTGCCTGGAGAGACAACACCGCAGCCGTCTGTGGGACCCGTCCATCCAGCCGTGTGTTTTACCGAGAACTGTGTCCTCATCATTGGCTGAGTGAGTACAGCGCTGCCCCCGCGACCCTGCACCTCACCAGGCCCCGTAACCCGCCTGCCATCCATCCCTACCCCATCACCGGGCCCCGGGACAACCAACCCCCTACCCACGGAGGGGAGAACTAACATCCTGGCTGCTCCCTGTCATCGCTCCCGGGATCCCCGTCCAGAGCAGCGGTGGTGTCACCAATATCACCACAACCGTGGGTGGCGTCACGGACAATAATCAAATCCCCACAATCCAATCAAAACCCACCCTTTTCACTCACGGGCGAGGAGCGCCACTCAAGTCCCCGGGATCCGGCCCACCGCTCGAGCCACCACCGAGCAGCAGCAGCCACAGCAGCAGCGGCCGGACCCGAGCAGAGGGAGAGCGCATCGTCGCCTCCTCCGCCCGCGACAACTTGGCATCACGAACAGGATCCTACCGCTCTGCCGTTGGGCAGAGGTGCGCCTTGTTATTGCCGGAGGTCCACTCGTCCCAACCTAGGTAGACCCCCACTTAGGTACAGGGAAACTGTTCTTTAAAGGGGGAAAAACTGTGTGTGTGTTACGAAAGTACCATTTAAAGTTTTGAAAGTTGAATGATAAGAGAATAATCAACCGAGATGTCACCTGATTGAAACCTTGATTGAACCGGTCGTTGCTGGCACCGTTGTCCCCGTGTGGACTGTTTACAAGTAGTTGCATAAGGAACTCCTTATGGACAAGCCTGAGAACTTCAAAGGCAACCACAAACTTAGTGGCTTGTAAATAAAAATGTTGTTGTGGCTTTCACCGTTACCGCCTCCGGAGAGGCAGATTGGAGGAAGGGCCCGCAGTGGAGCAGGCTGGGGCTCAGCCACCACCGGAACCGGTGGCGATCCTCTGGGGGTTTCAGGGGTTCCCCATGGACGTGGGTCCCCTGAAAAGGACAGAACCCGCTTGGGCAACTTGTGCTGGACTGGGGTCAAGGGGTGCTGCCTGTTTGCTTAGGGGCAGCATCAGGGCCAGGTTGCTTGGGTGGGAGAGAGTGGAAGCCGTAACCGTTACGCAACATTTAAAGTAAGAGTACCTCCCGATGTGGGAAAATGTTATTTTACTTGTAATCACTGTTTTACCGTTTTCATATTTTCCAGTTTGTGAAAATAAAGCCGGTGATGGACGGGCAGCCCGCGGACGGTCTGCATTTAACTAAGGGGGAATGTGGCGCCCTGGAAAAGCCAGGGGCCACAGAGAACAACACCAACACACCCCACACTCCCGGTCAGGCACATATCCAAGCTGGGGAGCGGGTTACCGGTGGGAACCCATCGGAACCATCTACCGTACATAGGTGCAGGGAAAGGCAGTCACCATCAACCTGCCGGGAGAGACAACACCGCAGCCGTCTGTGGGACCCGTCCATCCAGCCGTTTGTTTTACTGAGAACTGTGTCCTCATCATTGGCTGAGTGAGTACCACCGTGCCGTACGGTACAGCGCTGCCCCCGCGACCCTGCACCTCACCAGGCCCCGTAACCCGCCTGCCATCCATCCCTACCCCATCACCGGGCCCCGGGACAACCAACCCCCTACCCACGGAGGGGAGAACTAACATCCTGGCTGCTCCCTGTCATCGCTCCCGGGATCCCTGTCCAGAGCAGCGGTGGTGTCACCAATATCACCACAACCGTGGGTGGCGTCACGGACAATAATCAAATCCCCACAATCCAATCAAAACCCACCCTTTTCACTCACGGGCGAGGAGCGCCGCTCGAGTCCCCGGGATCCGGCCCACCGCTCGAGCCACCACCGAGCAGCAGCAGCCGCAGCAGCGGCTGGACCCGAGCAGTGGGAGAGCGCAGCGTCCCCTCCTCCGCCCGCGACAATTACACATATTTTGCTAAACACGTTTATTTCCTTTGTATTGAAGCAACACAAAAATAAAAGTGAAAAAAAGGCAAATTGGAGATAATTTCACACACAAAAAAATGGCCAGACAAAATTGTTGGCACTTTTCCAAAGTTGTGGATAATTAACTTTGTTTCAAGCATGTGATGCTCATTCAAGTTCACCTGTGTCAAGTAAGAGGTGTGGGCAATATGAAAAACACAGCTGAAACCAGATAAAAAGGGGAGAAGTTAACTCATAGAGAACAGAAAGAGGAGAAGAGAACAGTCTGAGGACTGGAGAACCAAAACTGTGGAAAAAATAGCAACAATCTCAAGGTTACAAATCCAGAGATCTTGATGTTCCTTTGTGCATGATACACAACATAATCAAGATGTTTACAACCCATGGCACAGTAGCTAATCTCCCTGGATGTGGACAGCAGAGAAAAATTGATGAACGTTTACAACGCAGGATAGTTCGAAAGGTGGATAAGCCACCCCAATCCCATTCCCAAGACATTCAAGCTGTCCTGCCGGCTCAGGGGGCATCAACTATCTGTCCACATTTGGATGAAATGAAACATTATGGAGACCCAGGACGACCTCACTGCTGACACAGACATAAAAAAGCTACAACAGTGATATCTCTCTGACTATAGATAATGTAGTGGATGATATCTGCAGTCATATAACTCCATAGAAAACAGTGATAACTCTTTGAATACATATAATGTAACAGGGGTCTCAAACTCGTCAGAGTAAGTGGGCCGCACATAAAAAAAATTTAAGGCAGAGGGCCGCATTCCTTTCATATTTAATACAATACAATATAATTGTTAATTAATTATTTCAACTATTATAACAATGCTACATTAGTATGCGTTGAGAATCAAAAATACCGTGAAGCAAAACGTCATTTTTTTATATTATTTATTTGTCAAAGAGAGTGGGCATCTGTGATTGGCATCAGCATCAAAATGTATAAGCAGATTCCAGGTTATTCCAACAGCCAAGCACAGACACTCATTCTCTGTCACAGCATTAAAAAAATTACATAGAGCTCCGCAGTATTTTTGATTCTCAGAGCAGATAAAGCGGACAGCTACGGGCTGCCACCCCCAGCTGCCTGACTTTTACTTAGCTGGCAATCAAAATACAGGGAAGCCCAATTTTTTTTTTTAATTAAATAATGAAACAAAAATGCGTGGGCTCCCGCCATATTTTGATCACCAGCCAGGTAAAACCAGACAGCTGAGGGCTGGGATTCTCAGCGTGGTAAGGCCCAAGCATTTTGGGCCCCCCGCAGCCCACAACCGCCCCTGGAAATGGCGCATTCATCACAGCGCCATTTCCAGGTGCTTTACCTGGCTCTTCCAGCGTCCCTGGTGGCAGTGGCACGCTGGGTAATAATGGGGTTAATACCAGCTTTGTATTCTCAGCTGGTAGTAAACCCGAAATTCATGGTGTCATGTCAAATTAGATGTGACCACCATGAATTTTTAGTAAACAGTAAAAAAACAACACAGAGAAAATTTTTTTTATTAGAAATTAAACAAAAAACACATTTAGGGACTCCCATCTTTTTTAGAAAAAAAAAGCTTCCCTCTGACGTAGTCCAAAGTCAATGTCAGCTCAGCTTCATCGCTCTGAACAGATGAGCGTCTGTCCAGACCGATAAGAAGGCTGAGACTGAAAGTAACATTTTCCGGTCTTCCAGTCACCATCATCATCAAAATCATTTTTATCATCATCATACACACACAGCCACCATCATCATCATACAAACACACATGGCAATCATCATCATCATTATACACACACACACACACACAGCCAACATCATCATCATACACAGCCATCGTCATCATCATCATCGTCACTCACAAACAGCTACCACCACGATCATCATCAGTCACACACAGCCACCACCGCCATTATCATCAGTTGCACACAGTCACCACCACCATCAGTCACACACAGCCACTACCACCATCATCATCAGTCGCAAACAGCCACCAGCGCCATCATCAGTCACACACAGCCACCACTGCCATCATCATCATCATCAGTCCCACACAGCCACCACCTCCGTCATCATCATCAGTCGCACACAGCCACCACCGACATCATCATGATCAGTCGCACACAGCCACCACCAACATCATCATGATCAGTCACACACAGCCACCACCACCATCATCATTATCAGTCGCACACAGCCACCACCACTATCATCATCATCAGTCGCACACAGCCACCATCGCCATCAGCCGCACACAGCCACCACCGCCATCATCATCATCAGTCACACACAGCCACCACCGCTATCATCATCATCAGTCGCACACAGCCACCACCACCATCATCAGTCGCACACAGCCACCACCGCCGTCATCATCATCAGTCACACACAGCCACCACCGACATCATCATCAGTCGCACACAGCCACCATCATCATCAGTCACACACAGCCACCACCGCTATCATCATCCTCCTCATCATCAACACAGCCATCATCATCATCATCATCCACACACACATACAGCCATCATCATCATCATCCACACACAGCTATCATCATCCACACACAAATACAGCCATCATCACCATCAACACACACAGCCATCATCATCATCATCATCATCCCCACACAGCCATCATCATCATACACACACACACACACACACAGCCATCATCATCACACACACACACACACACACACAGCCATCATCATCATACACACACACACACAGCCATCATCATCATCATCATACACACACACACACACACACAGACACAGACACCACAAACGTTCTAACGTGCCCTATGCTCTTGTTCCTTCCGCTGCACCCGCCGGCAAAGCAGCTGATGTCAGCGCTGCTCGGGTCGCTCTGCTGAGCTCGAGTTGAACGCCGCGGTCGATTGCTTTACCCTGACATCTGATTGAACTCCGCATTTGATTGCTTCTCCCTGGCGGCTTCTCCAATGCGGAAGTGCGGCCGGCCGCGGCTGCAATGTGAAAGTGCGGCTGGCGACCGCTAAATGACTGGAGGCAGTGGAGGGCAAATATCAAGTGTTCTGCACTGTGTGTCTGCGGGCCGCATAAATCAGACTGGCGGGCCGCATGCGGCCCGGGGGCCACGTGTTTGAGACCCCTGATGTAGAAGATGTCACTAGTGTGTCGCCCTGGGCAAGCCAGGGGACACAGGTCACACACCACCACACCCCACATCCCAGGTAGGCACACCTAAGCTGAACCACAAATCCTTGTTGCCTTCCTCCAGGAGTCTGATGATGCACACCAGGGGGTGGGCCAGGCGGTTGGCTCCGCCCACCGAGGAGCTCACAACTCTGGAGGCGGGAAAACCAGGCAGTCGAGCTCAGGGCGAGCTTGTGTAAACAAGATAGCCCCGGGCAGGGGAAGAGTGAAGTCCAGTGAAGGGCTAGAGTAAACAACAGAGAAGTGAAAGTGAAGGAAAGAAAAGTGGAAAAGGAGGAAAGCAAGAAGTGGTGACAGAGCAGAGAGTGTGCAAAGCCTGAAGGGTCCAGCTTTGTGTAGGGCCAGAACAGCAAGGTCAGCGACGGCGGTGACTGTCCGGAGGGGGACCGTTTGGAAGTTCCTGGAAGGACCCCGTTGGCTGTGTGCCCGGTGGTCTGGAGCAGTGTTCCGAAAGACAGTCAGCATCAGGGCAGGGTCCTCTCGGACCCCGGCAAGGCTAGGAGTCGCCAAATTTGCCGAATCCGTCAGTGAAGGGGACGTAGATTCCCCCAACAACCAAGTCCCGATTGAAGGCAACAGCCCAACCCGTACAACAGAGGCACCGCCACCGCCAGGGCACCAGTCTCTGAGGGCCAGCGCCTGCGGGCAAAGTGTAGTGCTCCTCCGGCCCAGCTTGAAGCCGGGGAGCGGGTTACCGGTGGGGACCCATCGCAACCAACCGTACATACAGGTGCAAGGAAGAGGGACGTCACCGTCACCTACCGGGAAAGCAAAGCAGCCGTCTGTGGGACCGTCCTACCAGCCGTTGGTTTACCGTACAAACTGTGTCCGTGTCTCAGGCTGAGTGAGTACCACCGTGCCGCAAGGCACAGCGCTGCCCCCGCGTCCCGGCGCTCACCAGGCCCTGCACCTCACAAGCCATCACCGGGCCCCGGGATCACCAACCCCTACCCACGGAGGGGCAACACAACACCTGGCTGCTCCACATCACCATCCCCGGGATCCCCGTATTGAGCAGCGGTGGTGCTACAAATCACCACAACCGTGGGTGGCGTCACGGACATTAACCCAACACCCCAAATCCCCTTTCACTCACGGGCGAGGAGTGCCGCTCGAGAAACCCCCGGGATCCGGCCCACGGCTTGAGCCACCACTGAGCAGCGGCAGCCGCCGGACCCGAGCAGAAGGGGTGAGCGCGGTGTGCTGACACCCTCCTCCCCGCCCGCGACAACTTGGCGTCACGAACAGGATCTTACCGCTCTGCCGTCTGGTAGAGGTGCGCCTTGTTACCGCCGGAGGCATCCGGCAGAAAAATTTCAGAAGCCGCCATCTTTGGCGCGAAAAGTTCCCGCTCGAGCGTCTTCTCGAGCAGTAGAGGCGCGAAGACCAAAACCCCGCCCCGAAAGAGGAGGGGCCGGAAAGAGCTAAGGGGGACGCGATGGCGGCTGGACTCATGTAGCTGCGGCTATAAAAGCAGGGACGCCAGGACTCTGCAAACATCCCGTTCCTGGAAGAAAGAGAGAAAGCCATCATGTGGATGCCGTCCCGCGACACCGTACCCCCCGCGCCTGGAACCGCGGCGTGGGTGGAGATCCGGACCACGCAGCTCTACCAACAGCTGCAGGTAAAGATGCAGCTCCTCATGGAGGAGTGGGAGGCCGACATGGCGGACGTTGTAGCCACCGTGCGGAGACGTGAGGAGGAAGCGGAGAAAGGGAGGGTGAGTGACCCACGTCCCGATGCCCAGGAAGGGCCGGTCATCGCGGCTGCGGGGCCCGGTCCAAGCCCTCTCCCTTCGCTGCCTCCCTCGCCACCCGTCCCGGAGGCCGTAACCCCGCCACTAGGCCTGCTACCACCGCAACCGGTAGCAGTACCCCGCGTCCCCGCCCAAGCGGGCCGACCTGTAGCCGGAGCCCGCGGCACACCGGAGGTGTTACCGTGGAAGACGCCGAAGGAGAAACCGGAGGCATCCCTTGAGAAGTTTCCCGAGCCGGAGCCGATAGGCCGCTCCGAGCCGAAGGCCCGGCAGCGGAAAGCCCCTATGCCCATCCCCCACACCTCGGCTGAGGTCGCGCCGGGTTGTTGCTGTAAGGCAGCGCCCAAGGCCAAGACACCGCGGGACATGCCGCCCAGGTTCCTAACGGTGTGCAATGTCCAGGATGTCCCGCGGGGCCCGACCCGTGTGCCGGCGCTGGCGGCAGCGCCGTACTGGGATAGGGAGCCGGTACCGCTGGGCCTGGAGATCGCCGAGAGGGAGCGGAAGAAGGCTGAGATGGTGGCCAGAGCGATCCGGGAGAAAGAGAATCTCCGGCAAGCGATGTTCCGTGACCGGGGACCGCTGTACGAGGGACAGGTGAGGCGGTTTGATGTCCGCCGGGGCTACGGGTTCATCTACGAGCCGGGCCTGGAGGCCGAAGTGTTTGTAGCCCGGCGGGATGTACATGCTCACCTGCCCGAAGAACATCCCGGCCGTAACCTGATGCCGGGAGACATTGTGCAGTATACCCGGCACTTTGGGGAGCGGGGGTGGTTTGCGCTGGACGTTAACCTCAGGAGGGGCCCGGAGGCCCGAGCGAGCGCAGACCTCTACCCCTTGCCAGCAGCCCCAGCGCTTGAAGAACCGGAGTAGGGCAGCGGATGCCCGCAGCACCGTCCCCGTTGGGACCACCTGCTTGTTTGTTGAAAAGTTTAAAAGTTGAATGATAAGAAGAAAAATGATTACCGAACAGTAACCAGATTTGTTTTTGTGATTTGCAACCGGCTGGAGCCGGCACCGTTGTCCCCGTGGGGACCGTTTAAAAATGCATGGGAACTATCCATGGACAAGCCCGTGAACTTGCAGGGCAACCACAAACGTTAGTGGCTTGTAAATATGTTGGGTACCGTTACCGTTTCCGCAGGCCGCCTCCGGAGAGGCAGGTTGGAGGGAGGGCCCTGAGCAGAGCAGGCCAGGGCCCAGCCACCAAAGGAACCGGTGGCTACCCTCTGGAGGGGAAGGACAGATCCCGCTCGGGTACCGTGTGCTGGACTGTGGGTCAAGGGGTGCTGCCTGGCTTTTAGGGGCAGCATCAGGGCCAGGTTACTTGGGTGGGAGAGAGCGGAAACCGTGACCGTATACCGTTGAAACGTTAAAAGTAAAATGTGCCTCCCGTCTTGGGAAGAAGTTATTAAAAATGTTATTATTGTTTGTTTAACCTTGTTACCCCTTTTTCAGAAAAATAAAACCGGTGTAGGACGGCAGCCCGCGGATGGTCTGCATTTTGCTAAGGGGGAATGTGTCGCCCTGGGCAAGCCAGGGGACACAGGTCACACACCACCACACCCCACATCCCAGGTAGGCACACCTAAGCTGAACCACAAATCCTTGTTGCCTTCCTCCAGGAGTCTGATGATGCACACCAGGGGGTGGGCCAGGCGGTTGGCTCCGCCCACCGAGGAGCTCACAACTCTGGAGGCGGGAAAACCAGGCAGTCGAGCTCAGGGCGAGCTTGTGTAAACAAGATAGCCCCGGGCAGGGGAAGAGTGAAGTCCAGTGAAGGGCTAGAGTAAACAACAGAGAAGTGAAAGTGAAGGAAAGAAAAGTGGAAAAGGAGGAAAGCAAGAAGTGGTGACAGAGCAGAGAGTGTGCAAAGCCTGAAGGGTCCAGCTTTGTGTAGGGCCAGAACAGCAAGGTCAGCGACGGCGGTGACTGTCCGGAGGGGGACCGTTTGGAAGTTCCTGGAAGGACCCCGTTGGCTGTGTGCCCGGTGGTCTGGAGCAGTGTTCCGAAAGACAGTCAGCACCAGGGCAGGGGCCTCTCGGACCCCGGCAAGGCTAGGAGTCGCCAAATTTGCCGAATCCGTCAGTGAAGGGGACGTAGATTCCCCCAACAACCAAGTCCCGATTGAAGGCAACAGCCCAACCCGTACAACAGAGGCACCGCCACCGCCAGGGCACCAGTCTCTGAGGGCCAGCGCCTGCGGGCAAAGTGTAGTGCTCCTCCGGCCCAGCTTGAAGCCGGGGAGCGGGTTACCGGTGGGAACCCATCGCAACCAACCGTACATACAGGTGCAAGGAAGAGGGACGTCACCGTCACTTACCGGGAAAGCAAAGCAGCCGTCTGTGGGACCGTCCTACCAGCCGTTGGTTTACCGTACAAACTGTGTCCGTGTCTCAGGCTGAGTGAGTACCACCGTGCCGCAAGGCACAGCGCTGCCCCCGCGTCCCGGCGCTCACCAGGCCCTGCACCTCACAAGCCATCACCGGGCCCCGGGATCACCAACCCCTACCCACGGAGGGGCAACACAACACCTGGCTGCTCCACATCACCATCCCCGGGATCCCCGTATTGAGCAGCGGTGGTGCTACAAATCACCACAACCGTGGGTGGCGTCACGGACATTAACCCAACACCCCAAATCCCCTTTCACTCACGGGCGAGGAGTGCCGCTCGAGAAACCCCCGGGATCCGGTCCACGGCTCGAGCCACCACTGAGCAGCGGCAGCCGCCGGACCCGAGCAGAAGGGGTGAGCGCGGTGTGCTGACACCCTCCTCCCCGCCCGCGACACTAGCAGTCCTATGTAACACCACAGAAAACAGTGATAACTCTTTGAATACATATAATGTAGAAGATGTCACCAGCAGTCCTATGTAACACCACAGAAAACAGTGATAACTTTCTGACTACAGATAATGTATGACACGTGACGTGTGTGTCGCTCAGGGTTATGGGGTACTCGTTCCCGGGCGGTGTATAACTGGGGAATTTCACTTTGGTGGCCGTCGCCCGGTCCCGTGCCCTGGGTGCTTTTTGAAAAAGGGGATATTTACAGGGGATTTGAATAATGTTCACACGTGACGCCACTTACAGTTTTGAGGCTATGTACGTAGATGTAGACGCCGCTGCACAGTTCTTGCTACTGGGGCTGGTGTTAGTGGCAGCCTGGATGTTAGGCCCTTCACAAGCAGGGCCAGGTCCCAGAGGGTAGGTGATGTGACGGGTTTCGGAAGAAGGTAGGCCACACAAGGGTTTCAATGTAACTGGTTCTTTATTCACTTTCTGGTGGTAACTGGTCACCCGAGGCCAGCTAGTTTAACCTTCAGGTCCCCTTAGTATCAATGCCGGTTTAGTGACCTGGTGCCTTCTTCCCCTGCACCTGTCTTTTGGTTGGTGGGTCCCTCTTGTACCGCCCCCGTGGAAGCAGCTGAACTGCTCGGATCCGGGTTCGCTGTGGCTCGAGGGTCTCCGGACCCGGGGGTTGTGCGGCCACTCAAATGAAAAGGGGGATATTTACAGGGGAGTTATAGTTCGTGACGCCACCCGTGGTGCATGGTAGTTAGGAGTACCACCGCTGCTATTGGGAGTACCTGGGGATGATGAAACGGGGCAGCAAAGTGTTAGAACCCTCCACGGGTTGGGGATGCCCCGGGACTCGGTGAAGGGGGTAGTGCCGTGGGGATGAAGGGGTCACTCTCGTACTCACTCAGTTCATAAGCAGACACCGACAACCGAGTAAACCAAGTCTCTGGGTACCGCTGCCGCTGAGGAAAGCTCGTCCGGATCCCGTCCCCAAGGGGTGCTGCCTGGTGGTCCATGACCTGCCTCCTGGCACTTAGTTTAGATGTTAACTTGATGGGCCGGTAGCTTGGAACTAGCCGGGCCCCGCTCCATACTATGGCTATAAGTAAGGGAGCTTGCTCTCAGGGCTCACGCTTGGGATTTTCTGGACTGTTTTGGTTGGAAAGTCCTATTCCCCTCGTTGCGCTAATGCCCCGATTCTGGAGTGGGTGGGAATGGATCGTGAAGGCTCCATTCTCCTCAGGTGTATTGTCGGGTTGCCTGAAGCTACTCTCCGACTTAGGTCCGTGTACCCCATTGTGCCTTGGGTCTCGGACCGGTGATAGGGCCAGGCTGCCGGCCATCCTCCTCGACGGGTCCGAGCACCTCGCCACAATCCCCTGCGACCGGGGGTCTGACTCCTCTAGGCCAAGACCACCGTCTGCAACCTAGGCAGTACTTCGGGAGTCCCCACTCCCAACTTCCTCTGAGCTCCTCTCAGCTCGAGGGCTACTTTCACCTCCTTCTCCACTCACTGACTCTTCTCAACTCTCTACACACCTCACCCCCCTCCCTGACCCCCGAGATGGGCGACTCTATTCCTCTCAAGCCGTTCACTGTTGTGTCAGGTGGGTGTGGTGCAGGATGTCTCTAGGATTTTGATTTGCTGTTAGAGGCAACACCACTTAAGTAGGGACCCAGAACCAAGAGGGAGGTGGAATACTGCACGGAAGGGCAGCTTGTGCAGTACCCTGGGATAACCCGATAGTCTAGGGGTGTCTCACTGTGGCGTGCAGCAGCTGGGGGTCCCCTCCTGATTGTCTTCTACAGCAGTCCATATGACAGTAGCGTGAACTCTGTGGGGATTGAGTCTCTGGTCCTGTCCCTTGTTCTCCCGTTGCTACGGAGTCCCGAACTTCAAGGTCAGTGAGTCCTTGATGGTCCCCTCACTGTGCAGGTGTTATCAGGTCTGCCTGGAGCTTGTGCCTGACCTAGGATCCTGTACCCCGTTGGTGCGTAGTTCCGGTAGTACTCCATTATACTCCACCGGCAACTAACCAACTGGGCCCCCAGGTCACTGTTCACTCCTCTCAGTCCGTTCACTTCCACTCCTGCACTGTCCACTGTCTCACACTAACTGCCCACTGTCTGCCCCTCCCACCTGGTTGTCTAGTGGACTGGATTGACTCCACCTCTAGGCGGTCATCCATTGGTCCAACCCTAGCCTGGTACCAGTCTATGGGGAATCTGGGGAAGAATAGGGAATATGTGGAGTGTTTGGATGTTACCGGCACTGGTCTTCTGGGTCCCTAGGGGGTAGGCCCTGCATGCATGTTAGTCGGGCTGCTCGGATCCGGGATTGTCGTGGCTCAAGGGGTCCGGACCCGGCTTGGTGGGCACTCTGATCCGTAAAAGGGGATATTTACAGGGGAAAAGTTTGTGCCGCCACCTGCGGGTTGCGGTAATGGGAGTACCGCGGCTGCTGGAGAGAGGGCCGGGGCAGATGGTGTGAAGCAGTAAGGTGTCAGTCCCTCTGCAGGTAGGGAAGGCCCTGGGCTCAGGGGGTTGGTAGTGTGGCGCCCCTGACCTGGTCAGGCACCACTAAGTACTGCACCCATGCTGGGTCAGTACAACACAGGTAATCCCAGAGGCTGATTAGGGTGTGGACACACGGAACACTAGTAACCAGGAACACACACACAGCTAGAGGGGATACCTGAGCAGACTCAGGGAGGGGGCATGGCCCTCGCCTCCCAGCTAGTGGTGGGTGGTGTCACTGAGAACAAGGGAGTTGTGCAGAGGCAGCCAAAGGAGAAGGAAGGGGAGGAGTTGCGTCTGGAGGGCAGAGCCGTCGAGCAGGGCCCTTCCAGACACTGCACTATTCGTGGCTGCTGGCGGGGGAGAAAGGGCTACCTGGTAGTGCCGCCCGAAAACCACCTGAGGCCGGAGTGCAGAGAGGTGGCTGAGTACGGGGACTGCCAGTAGACCCTGCCCGCATGGGGTACAGATACCCAGAGCAGGGGCCCATTCAGTTGGCCTGCTAAACCTGCCAGTGAGGGCACTGCATGCCCTCCACCACACTTACACAGAGTTCGCAGCTACAGCAGCAACGAGGGGTCCATAAGTGACTGACGGCAAGCAGCCAGAATTACTTGGTCCACGCTGCCCGCAAACGGGCCAGAAAGGAGAGCACGACATAGGTGACTTCCCTGGGTGATCCCAGCAAAACTTCAGGTCGGGGTCACCTCAAAACAAGAAGGGCTAGGAAGGCGAGTCAGCAGTCACCCCTACAACAGCCGAAGGGATACCTGATTCCTCCTGGTCCACCAGAGCATCGCCTGGGTTGACTCACCACTGCCATCTGAAGTGAGTAAAAACCCTGAAAGACATTGCTGTTTTGTGTGTGAGTTCTTCTGCGACCTGTGGTACTACACACCTACACCGGGCCCTAGGGCCAGCCTCACTCTCGGGAGGCCACCACATCTAACTGCACTCAACATCAGCCCCAGGCATCCCCTAATCTGCAGTGGCGGTCACCCTGACCGCAATTACCGAGAGTGGCGTCACAAATTCCCCATTGAAGTTAACCTACCTGTGACCAGAAGATTTCCAAATCCGTGGAGACCCTGCGACGAACTGCACCTGAAGGTAATGCGCGGGGCTACACAGTAGATTTTGGAGGACAGGGTGCAGGGACCAGGGTACTCACTGTGGGTAGTCATGGTGTTGGATGAGGTTTAGAAAAGAGACACACACATTCCTAGGTAAAGCAAAGTCTCTGAGTACAGCTGCCGCTGCCGGAAGCCCATACAAGTTGCCAATTCCACCGGTGTCACTTAGTGATTCGGAGCCTGCCTCCGTGCACAATTTATTGTCCACTGATGGTCCCCGTAGCATGAAGCTGTTGGGGACCCTGCTCACTATATGTAGTGTAGCCATGCTCTTAAGGGCTAGCACTTGGGACCTCAGTGGGTTGCTGTGTCTGGAAAAACCCTGTCCCCCTCATTATGCTGATGCCCTCAATCTCTGAGCATTTAGGGAAGTCCTTGAAGATCCTCTCCCTTTCAGGTGAATTGTCAGGACGTTGAATCGGCTCCTTACCTAGGGTCCTGTACCCCGTCATGCTCAGTACCGGTCACTTCTGTTGGGCCCTTCTGGTGCCGACAGTCCCTCCAAGACTACGTCCGTCACACCCCAGTCCAACGTCCCTGCAACCGGTCCCAGACTCCTCTGGACCCGGATCACTGCTTGCGACCCAATCAGTTTCCCTTAGCTCCCCAGGAGCTAACTCTCCCAGCTCCTCACTCTCTGGACCTCACTTCTCTACTCTCTGTCTCCCTCTTACAGTCTGCTCAGTCCCCCAAGTGGCTGGTCCATTTTCCAGCTAGTCCAACCCCCTGGTGTGTCTGGCAGTGACTGATGTGAGGTGATAGGCTTTTGTGGTGCAGATGGAAGTGACACCGGTTTCTTGGGTACCTGGAACCATGGGGGGGGGGTAGGCCCTGCACCCTGGGTATGGATGCAGTTCCCTGTGGCACCCTGATGTATTCAGGGACGCACAGATGCAGTACCTTGTAGCTCCCTGATGGCTTCAGGGGCACTACACATGCAGTCCTATGTAATAGCACAGATAACACTTTGATAACTACCTGGCTACAGATAATGTTGATGTGAAGTCCAATGTAACACCCCAGTGTTAAAAAAAAGAGTGAACTAGAGATTCGGGGTAGTGCACTGATGATCAAAGGCCGTGGCCTTTGATCATCAGTGCACTACCCCGAATCTCTAGTGACGTTCAGAGACGTCGGCACCAGCGTGGTTTCAGTCACCACTCTGTGTTTGGAGAGTGGCACTGTAACTACTTCCCGCTCTGATTGACAACTAGTTCTAATGCATAGCGGCTGTCAGTCAGTGCGGCGGGTGCGATTATAGCTGCCGCTTTCCATACAGAGAGCGGTAACTGAACCTGTGCCGATACCAACCTGATGACTAAAACCCAAACACTGGAGGAATAAAGTTCTTACCCTCCCTCCCTTCAGTGGGGTTCTATGTGCAGGCGCCGGGCAGGTTCCAAACATTGCTAACCTGCATATTAACCACATATCTGCAGGTTAAAGGGAAACTGTCACCAGATTTGGTGACTATATGCTGTGGCCACCACCAGTGGGCTCTTATATACAGTATTCTAACATGCTGTATATAAGAGCCCAGGCTGTAAAAATCACTTTATAATACTCACCTAAATGGTCGATACAGTGCAGATGGGTCAGATGGGTGTCTCCGTTCTCCGGGTGTGGCGCATCCTCTTTTGGCCATCTTTGTCCTCCTTCTTCTCAAGCCTGGGTGCATGATGCGTCCTACGTCATGCACAGACACCGGCATTGAGGTCCTGCACAGGTGCACTATAATACTTTGATCTGCCCTGCTTAGGGAAGATCAAAGTTCGCCTGTGCAGGACCTCAGTGCCTGCTAGTGTGGATTTTTCACGTGACAGGTTCCCATTAATGTCCCTTATTATGCTCTCAGGTCTCTTCAGACCCCAGCGCCAAATAAACTTAAGATGTTAAAAAGAAAAAAAAATATTATCTTCACCTCACTAATCATGTCTTTGACCCCTCTGCTCCTCAACGTCACCAGTTTGATCCTCACCACAACTTTTGATATCACCTCTACTCGTGCTGATATCCCCAGGCTTCACACGCTAGATCAAGACTTCTGGCTCGGATGAATCCCGGTGGGTTCTATGCCACCTCTCCTGGGTCTTATCGAAGTTGAAAGTCCCGGCCTAGCATGAGAAGCCTTGAGAGTTCAGCTTGAGTAGAGAGGCCAGGATCAGACATGGCTAGGACTGGAGAGGGCAATGGTGACGTAAGTATAAGGACTTTATTCTTTTTAATTTTAGATGGTCCATAATCTACATTTTGGATAATTCGAGTTTTCATCAATTTCGAGTAGAATTCAATTAGCGCAATATATTTGCTCAACTCCTAGATTTTTTCTAATCTACTATGATGACACCTGTCCAGCCAAGCACTTCAGATTCTTTGGAAATTCCCTTAAAATCTCTAAAACAAAAATCAGTCTTGAAATGACATAAACACAACACATGCCAAATATTTCCAGTTTTCGTTATTGACTTACACTTTAGGGAGTGCTGTTTTGTGGCCGCCCCAGACGAGTCAGGTCACAGACGTGTCAGGATTCCATCTGATGTCTTGTTTGCTTCACGAGTTCATCACCTTAAATGTGAAAAGAAGCAGCAGGTTCAGTGGAAAACAAAATCTTTGGCCCAACAAATCAAACGCAGGATTTTTATTTTTCTCATCTATAGTAAATGATCACATAATGAAAAGACAATTTTGACCACATGTTCTTCCAAGTCATCGTTCTTCAAATTCAGGTTTTTGGTGACCCCTTTTCAAATGCCCTGTTGCAAAATGTATTAATAAAGGTAGCGTCCTACTGGGTTCTTTTTTTTCACTATTGCTAAAAACTGTGTTTATGGCAGCTCTCAACATTGCTTTAGGCCAAGGGTCTCAAACTCAGCTGGGTATATCGAAAAAAAAAAAAAACATTTGGGAGGCTGCATTTTTTGCAGGACAAAGTGACATTTTAGTAATACCATATAATTTTTTCTATACACCATAGGATCATTTATTTTATATTTTTGGTCATTTTTTAATTATTTTTTTTTAAATGGCATTCATCATATGGGTTGTGGTACGGTTTTACAGCATGAATCGATACAGACGTGGCGATAACATGCACTTTTTTGTTTACTTTAGTTGATATATAAAAAGCATTTTTAATGGTAAAAATGTTTTTCCATGCCTTATTTAGAATTTTTTTTTTAATTTTTTACATTTTATCCTCTTTTTGTAAGTAATATTGTTTTACAATTGGCACAATATAGTAATTTTGGCCAACATCTTTTGATAATTTTCCCATGAGGTCCTCATCTTGTAGTAATGTCCCCATTTTATAGTAATGTGCCCATCCTGGTCCCCTTCTTCTAGTAATGTGCCCTATCTTGGTCCCCATCTTGTAGTAATGTGCCTCATCCTGGTCACCATCATGTAGTAATGTACCAATCCTTGTACCCTGTAAGAATGTTCCCATCCTTGTCCCCCTCCTGTAGTAATATGTCCATCTTGGTCCTCTTCTTGTAGTAATGTGCCCCATCCTTGTACCCATCCTGTAGTAATGTACCCATCCTGGTCTCCTTGTAGTAATGTCTCCATCCTGTAGTATTGTGCCCATCCTGTAGTAATGTAGTAATATGCCCATCCTTGTCCCCATCCTGTAGCAATGTGCTCATCCTGGTTCCTTGTAGGAATGTGCCCATTCTGTAGTATTGTTCCCATCTTGGTTTCCTTGTAGTAATGTCCCCCTCCTGTAGTAATATGTCCATCTTGGTCCTCTTCTTGTAGTAATGTGCCCCATCCTTGTACCCATCCTGTAGTAATGTACCTATCCTGATCTCCTTGTAGTAATATCTCCATCCTGTAGTATTGTACCCATCCTGTAGTAATGTAGTAATGTGCCCCATCCTTATCCCCATCCTGTAGTAATGTGCTCATCCTGGTTTCCTTGTAGTAATGTGCACATTCTGTAGTATTGTTCCCAGCCTGGTCTCCTTGTAGTCATGTCTCCATCTTGTAGTAAAAAGCCCATTTTAGTCCCCTTCTTGTAGTAATGTGCCCAATCTTGTCCCCATCCTGTAGTAATGTAGTAATGTGGACATCCTGGTCTCCTTGTAGTAATGTCCCATCCTGTAGTAATTTCCTCTTAAATGCCGTTCTTCATTAAAAAAGAAGGTTCCTCTCACCTGTCCTCCGTTACCTTGTTGTCCTCTTCCCTGCTTCTTCTTGCAGCCCGCATGCTCTACCTACATTGCAAAGACATGTCATGCAGCAAAGAGCCATACATCATGATATTCCTGCTGCCAAACGTCAATGTTGTATGGTGTTTTTGGGGTGATTTGCTTTTTGACCTCCAAATATGATGCGTATTTTGGCATCCAAAGAGTTCAAATTTGGTTTCATCTGACCAGACTATATTCTCCCAGTATTTTACAAGCTTGTCTATATGTTGTTGAGCAAACTTTAAATGTGCTTCAGCATGCTTTTTGTTCAGCAATGGAATCTTGCGTGGTGAGCATGCATACAGGCAATGGAGGTTGAGTGCTTTACTTATTGTTTCTTTTCTTTGAAGCAATTGTACCTGCCGATTCCAGGTCTTCCTGCAACTTTCCACAGATGGCTCTTGGACAACTCTTCTGATAATTAATTTCACTCATCTGAAATCTTGAAGGGAGCACCTGATCGTGTCCGGTTTATGGTGTAATGATGTTCTTTCCACTATATCCCCAACAGTGCTCACTGTACAGTAGTATAGAAATGTTTCCTGTAACCACTGTCATCAGTATGTTTTGCTAGAATAAGATTGCAAAAAGTCATGAGACAGCTCACTGGTTTTTCCCATCATGAGATGTTTCTTGTGTGGCACCTTGGTAATGAGACATATTTTTATAGGCGATCATTTGAACTAGCTGATATTATTTTTCACTAAGTGGCAGGATTGCTTTCTAATTACTGATAGATTTCACCTGGTATCATGACATTCCCTAGCTTTTTTGCACTTCTATTTCGTCCTGTACACAATACTTTTTCCCGGTGTCATTTCTCATTATTACACATAACTTAATTTTTGGACATCTATGGTTTGATTTCTTTGCCTCTGTGGATTGGATGGGTTGTTACCGATATCTGGTGAGAATTTCATGTCAATAGCACATTTAGAAATATATCTACTTAGAAAATTAGTGACTTGTTCAATACTTAATTCACCTGCTATGTGTGCCTAAATAATCTCCCAGTATATACGATTAAGCACACGGCTCTGAAATACCATGTGCCATTTATAATACTTGGACAATCGTACGTGGCTGAGGGGCCTATGAACCTCTTAAGGTAAAAGAGCCTCAGTGTGACCGTTATCTCTGCAACCATTATAGCTACCAGTTCTGGCATCAGTACCCAGCGATCCCGGGCAACAGCCAGGCCCACTGCATCCGCGAGGCTACTAGACCCTGTATGCAATGCATGCATGAAGTGGGCTCAGGAGCTGAACCCCATCTGTACAATTTGGGTGTTGTCTGCATTGTTTAACACTTTCAATACCACAGTCAGTTTTGACAGCGATCTTTAATAGTTGGAAATGAGTTGCCATTATATTGTTTGTACATCTATGAAGCATAACTTGCGGTTATGTAAAGGATAAATTTGCAATATTGATTACATAGCAAAAACCTGCTAAAAATTTAGCACAAACCATGCAAAATTTTGCATAATTTAGAAAACTTTGGAGGCAACTTTTTTTGTCCAAAATATCTATACTGTGTGCAGAATTATTAGGCAAATGAGTATTTTGATCACATGATACTTTTTATACATGTCATCCTACTCCAAGCTGTATAGGCTTGAGAGCCAACTACCAATTAAGTAAATTACGTGATGTGCATCTCTGTAATGAGGAGGGGTGCGGTGTAATGGCATCAACACCCTATATAAGGTGTGCATAATTATTAGGCAACTTCCTTTCCTTTGGCAAAATGGGTCAGAAGAGAGATTTGACGGGCTCTGAAAAGTCCAACATTGTGAGATGTCTTGCAGAGGAATGCAGCAGTCTTGAAATTGCCAAACTTTTGAAGCGTGATCAACGAACAATCAAGCGTTTCATGGCAAATAGCCAACAGGGACGCAAGAAGCGTGTTGGGCAAAAAAGGTGCAAAATAATTGCCCATGAATTGAAGAAAATCAAGCGTGAAGCTGCCAAGATGCCATTTGCCACAAGTTTGGCCATATTTCAGAGCTGCAACGTTACTGGAGTATCAAAAGCACAAGGTGTGCCATACTCAGGGACATGGCCAAGGTAAGGAAGGCTGAAAAATGACCACCTTTGAACAAGAAACATAAGATAAAATGTCAAGACTGGGCCAAGAAATATCTGATTTTTCAAAGGTTTTATGGACTGATGAAATGAGAGTGACTCTTGATGGGCCAGATGGATGGGCCAGAGGCTGGATCAGTAAAGGGTAGAGAGCTCTGTCGCGGGCGGGGAGGACGCCGTCGCTGCTGTGCTCCCACTAACGCTCGGGTCTGGCGCTGCTGCGGCTGCTGCTACTGCTCGTTGGCTCGAGCGGTGGGCCGGATCCGGGGACTCGAGCGGCGCTCCTCGCCCGTGAGTGAAAGGGGTGGTTGGTTTGGGGGATTTAGTCCGTGACGCCACCCATGGGTCGTGGTGAAGATGGGCACCACCGCTGCTGGTGACGGGGATCCCGGGAGCGATGGTAGGGAGCAGCTGGGATGTTGTTTTCCCCCTCCGTGGGTAGGGGTCGATTGTCCTGGGGCCCGATGATGTGACGGGGAGGCAGGGTTGGTGAGGTGCAGGGTTGCAGGGACAGCGCGGCGCGGTAATGGATGGCACGGGTGTACTCACTCAGTAAGAAATGTACAAAGTCCTCGGTAAACCAAACGGCTGGATGGACGGGTCCCGCAGCCGGCTGCTGTCTCCCTCCCCGGACAGGTGATGGCGGCTGTCTTTCCCTGCACCTTGATCTTCTCGTTTGACTACTATGGATCCCCAACGGTAGTCCGCTGCCCGGTGTATGGGTACCGGAGGAGCCAATTTGCCCGCAGGCGCTGGCCCTTGGGTTTCTAGCCTTAGGCGGTAGCTGTATACCCTCACGGTGTGGGCGGTTGCCTTCAATCGGGACTTTTGCTGTTAGGAAACCCCTGGGGTTCCGGTCACATTCGGATTTGACTATTGTCGGCGGCTCCAAGCCTGGTCGGGGTCCGATGGCCCTGCCTGTGTGTGCTGGCTTCACTTCGCTCCCCGGTCGGTACCGGTGGGCCAACGCCCGACCCCGGTCTTACGGTTCCGCGTTGCTCCACCACTCCTGCAGACAGCCACCACCGTCTGCCAACCTTGTTGTCAGTGCCTGGGCCACAAACTCAGCAAATACAAAATGGATACAGCCGCACACTAAATGCCATCAATGTATAAGGGAACTCTGGTACTGCATTACTGCTATATGAAAAAATGAGATTTTTAGTTTATGAATTGGCCAATGCATGTAAGCCCGGAAACCAAACGGCAAGGTAAATCTCAATATTCCGGGTCCCTAACTAAAATGCCACTATCTAGGTTAAAAACATCCGTGTCTGGGCAGCTAGACTAAAAATCTAACTTGAAATGCCACTATCTGGACTAACCTCCATGTCTGGGCAGCTAGGACTCCTGGTATAAGGATTGTGAACACAGCCTGGTTTATAGGGCAGAGTGCTCAGTCAGAAAAAAACTCACTGCAAATATTTCAAAAGACTGACCTGCACATCCTACAAGTGTGTATAGGTGCCAGCTGAAAAAACCTAGCAAATACCACAAACCCAGAAACCCAAGTGCTCACTCCTCTCACTTCAAACTCCAACACTCAATTGTCACTTTTCCCGCCTCCATGCCTGTGAACTCCTCGGTGGGTGGGGCCAACCGCTTGGCTCCGCCCCACCTGGTGTGGACATCAGACACTGGAGGGAGGCAACAAGGGCTTTGTGTTTGGCTGGTGTCCCTGTCTAATGGGGGTGGGGGTGTTTGTGTGTTATCTGTGATGACCTGGCTAGTCCAGGGCGCCACAGCTCCACTCCGACTCAGACGCCAGCAAGGTGTAGGTGGGGTACTGGTATGGGCTGGTATCATCACAGATTAACTTGTGGGACCTTTTCAGGTTGAGGATGGAGAGAAGCGCAACTCCCAGACCTACTGCCAGGTTCTGGAAGACAACTTCTTCAAGCAGTGGTACAGGAAGAAGTCGGTATCGTTCAAAAAAAACATGATTTTCATGCAAGACAATGCTCCATCACATGCATCCAATTACTCCACAGCGTGGCTGGCCAGTAAAGGTCTAAAAGATGAAAAAATAATGACATGGCCCTCTTTTTCACCTGATCTGAACCCCATAGAGAACCTGTGATCCCTCATAAAATGTGAGATCTACAGAGAGGGAAAACAGTACACCTCTCGGAGCAGTGTCTGGAGGCTGTGGGGGCTGCTGCACGCAATGTTGATCGTAAACAGATCAAGCAACTGACAGAATCTATGGATGGTCGGCTGTTGAGTGTCATCATAAAGAATGGTGGCTATATTGGTCACTAATTTGTTTTGGGTTTTGTTTTTGCATTTCAGAAATGTTTATTTCTAAATTTTGTGTAGTTATATTGGTTTACCTGGTGAAAATAAACAAGTGAGATGGGAATATATTTGGTTTTTATTAAGTTGCTTAATAATTCTGCACAGTAATAGTTACCTGCACAAACAGATATCCTCCTAAGATAGCCAAATCTAAAAAACCCCACTCCAACTTCCAAAAATATTAAGCTTTGATATTTATGAGTCTTTTGGGTTGATTGAGAACATAGTTGTTGATCCATAATAAAAAAAAATCCTCTAAAATACAACTTGCCTAATAATTCTGCACACGGTGTATACTGTGATGTGACTGAGGAGTTCTGTTTGGCTGTTGCATTTAAAGACAAACTGATTTAATTCATGCCCAAAATTGATTTGTTTGATGACTGATGTACACGGAAGCAGAGGCATTCCATTAATTATTATGTGACACATCTGGTTTTCAATAAATGTCCAGATAATTCAGGGGTTGGCACAATGCCATGGCTCAGTGGATATCACAGCACCTAGGCTCAGTGGTTAGCACAGTACCGAGGCTCAGTGGTTAGCACCAGGGCCAGCATAAGCACCTGGTACACCTGGGCAAGTGCCAGGGCCCTGGACCGCCGAGGGGACCCACTCGCAGACGTCAGGGTGGAGTACCGCTAATGGCGGCAGGCCACACGACTGCTTTGGAGCCCGTGAGTCAGAGAGGAGAGGCCCAATGCCAGCGCTGTAGCGGCCTCCCTTACCTCCTACGGGCCCCCCTCCCACCCCCCGCTGAGGATTGCACTTTCAATTGTATCGGCATTACAGATGCCGATACAATTGAAAGCAATGATGATAGAGGGACCGGCGCTATGTCATCATTCTTCTGCAGTGTCTGTCTGCGTTCTCTGCCTCTGACAGCTCAGTACAGCGGAGCGCGATGATGTCATTAGTGTACGCACCTGTGTCCTGAGCTGTCAGAGCGGCAGAACAGTGGACTCACTGAGGAGACCGGAGCAGTGGGGGAACGAGGAGGAAGTGAGTATGTATTAATCACGGTGGCCAGATGACTATGGGGCTGCATAATGCTGCTACATGGGGCTTAATAATGATGCTACATGGGGATGCATAGTGCTGCTACATGGGGATGCATAGTGCTGCTACATGGGGCAGCATAGTGCTGCTACATGGGGGCTGCATGGTGCTGCTATATGGTGCTGCATAGTGCTGCTACATGGGGCTGCATAGTGCTGCTACATGGGGGTCTGCATAGTGCTTCTACATGAGGGGTTGCATGGTGCTTCTGCATGGGGGCTGCATGTGTCGCGGGCGGGGAGGGGGGCCGCTGCGCTCACCGCGCTCGGGTCCAACTCTGGGCGGCTGCTTGCTCGCCGCTGCTCGGTGGCTCGAGCGGTGGGCCGGATCCGGGGACTCGAGCAGCGCTCCTCGCCCGTGAGTGAAAGGGGTGGTTTGGGGTTGGAGGGTATGGTCCGTGACGCCACCCACGGTTTGTGGTGAGGTTAGGACACCACCGCTGCTCTAGACGGGGATCCCGGGAGTGATGACAGGGAGCAACTGAGATGTTTCTCTCCCCTCCGTGGGTAGGGGGGGGATTTGGTGGTCCCGGGGCCCGGTGGGGTGTCGGGGGAGGCAGGGTTGGCGAGGTGCAGGGTCGCAGGGGCAGCGCGGTGCCTGACGGCACGGTGGTACTCACTCAGCCAATGATGAATACAGAGTCTCCGGTAAAATAAACGGCTGGATGGACGGGTCCCGCAGCCGGCCGCGGTGGTTACTCCCGGACGGGTGGTGGTGGCTGCCTTTCCCTGCACCTGTTGTGTGTCTTCGGTCCCGATGGCTTCCCACCAGTAACCCGCTCCCCAGCTTGGATGTGTGCCGGAGGAGCCCCTTTTGCCCGGAGGCTCTGGCCCTGGGAATTCTAGCTGTGACGGTAGCTGTATTTCCCTTTCTCGGTTTGGACGGTTGCCTTCTATTGGGGCTTTGCCGCTAGGAAACCCAGGAGGTTCCAGTCGCTAACGGATTTGACCGGTTTAACGGCGACTCCAAGCCTGGTCGGGGTCCGTTGGCCCTGCCGGTTTGTGCTGGCTTCTCTTCGCTCCCCGGTTCGGTACCAGTGGGCCACCGCCCGTCCCCGGTCCTACGGTTCCGCGTCGATCGGCCTCTCCTGCAGACGGCCACCACCGTCTGCCAACCTTGCTCTTAGTGCCCGGGCCACGTACCCGGACACGGTCAGTCTGCTCTTCTCAACTACCACTTCTCGCTCCTTCACTTTCACTCTCCTTAACCACACTACACTACTCTGACTTCCTTTCCCGCCTCCAGGACTGTGAACTCCTCAGTGTGTGGGGCCAACCACCTGGCTCCACCCCACCTGGTGTGGACATCAGCCCCTGGAGGGAGGCAACAAGGATTTGTGTGTGACTGATGTGCCTATCTCGGGGTGTGGGGTGTGTTGTTGCAGTACCTGTGACGACCTGGCTTGTCCAGGGCACCACATTCCCCCTTAGTTAAATGCAGACCGTCCGCGGGCTGCCCGTCCATCACCGGTTTTATTTTTGTTAACTGTAGAAAAAGTAGAAAACAGGTAAACATTCTTAAACGTTGCTAACGGTAGTCATTTTT
This sequence comes from Anomaloglossus baeobatrachus, assembly GCF_048569485.1. NCBI lineage: Eukaryota > Metazoa > Chordata > Amphibia > Anura > Aromobatidae > Anomaloglossus > Anomaloglossus baeobatrachus. The sequence goes on from NC_134353.1 coordinate 61,447,540, forward strand.
GTTAACGGTAACGGTTGGCTTCCGCTCTCTCCCACCCAAACAACCTGGCCCTGATGCTGCCCCTAAGAAGTGGCCAGCACCCCTTGACCCCAGTCCAGAACCAAGCTGCCCGAGCGGGTATGGGTACGGTATTTCATACCCTACGGTCACTTCAGGGGACCCACGTCCATGGGGAACCCCTGACCCCCGGAGGATTGCCACCGGTTACGGTAGTGGCGGGCCTGGGCCATCTCTTTCCTCCAGGCCCATCCTCCAAATCAGCCTCTCCGGAGGCGGTCACGGAATCAAGCCAACAATTATTTACATTCCACAAAACTGTGGTTGCCCTGCAAGTTCTCGGGCTTGTCCGTAAGCAGTTCCTTATGCATGGTTGCAAAAGGTCCCTACGGGGACTAGTTGCTGGCAATGGCCGGTTCCATCACGGTTGACAATCTGGTTACAGTTCGGTTGATTACTTTTCATTTACTCACATAACGGTGCTGATGGTCCCAACGGGGACAACTGTGCAACGGAGGGACCGCTGCCTTATCCTTTTTCTCCAAGCAGCAGTCTTAGGGCACAAAAACAAAAAAACAAAAAAGTGAGCCGGAGTATGAGATGGTATACATGGAACTTGTGAGACCATGTTCACACTGGCCATGAGACAAAGAGAAACCAAGGAAAAAATTGTGAAAACATACCCTGCTGTAACTAAATAAAAGCATAGTGCATATAAACATAGGGTACTTAGTAAACACTGTTTTTGATCAAAAAAAGCATAAAGCTATCCCACCAACGCCAAGGTGTACCCAGTTGGGATAGTACCTACACTCTCTAATATTAAAACCTTACCATGGGTCTAAAATAGGCCTCAATGTGGCTAAGGGCTGAGAGCGACCGGGTCCCAACAGGACACACACAGTCAGGGGGATTCACAGAATGAAATGTCCAGCTCACTGAGAAGGGGGCCACTCCCTGTTTGTACTGAATACAAAAAAACTACATAAAAACAAAAAAGTTAGCCGGAGTATGAGATGGTATACATGGAACTTGTGAGACCATGTTCACACTGGCCATGAGACAAAGAGAAACCAAGGAAAAAATTGTGAAAACATACCCTGCTGTAACTGAATAAAAGCATAGTGCATATAAACATAGGGTACTTAGTAAACACTGTTTTTGATCACAGCTGCCATGGCCGCCGCTCCTGGTCAGCCAGTGTGGGGGACGGGCCCAGCCGGAGTCCCTCCGTGCCGGCTACGACCGGCACCTCCAGTAGTGAGGGGCCCCGCTGTGACGTGGCCTGCTCTACCGCTTGGCAGCTACGTCCCCGCGGTGCCTCATCCGAGGCCGGGTGTCTGGAAGCGGTCAGCGTGGCTTGCGGTGCTGGCGTCGGGTCGAGGATCGCCTCTGTTGCGGCCGGGCGGACTGCCGGAGCCGTCATCATCTCCGTCGCGGCCAGGATGGAAGCCGGGACGGGTGCCAGGGCAGTGGTAAAGGTAAGGCCCGGGGGCCGCAGGTCTGGGCCCTCTCCTACAGACGCTATGGGCTCTGCTACCGGTGACAGTGGTAACGGGTCGGTCGGGGAGGTGGCCGCCGGCATGGGCAGTGAGGGAGGTGGCGTAGTGGATGGCAGCAGGCCGGGCCCCTCAGACGCAGCGGCCGTTCCCTCAGGGACATAGGGGCGTGGGTCGCTTACCGGCTCCTCGGAAACCACCTCCACTTCGCATGCCCACACGGTTGTGATGACCTGGCTTGTCCAGGGCGCCACACATGGTGCTTCTACATGGTGGTGCATGGTGCTACTACATGGGGGCTGCATGATACTGCTACATGAGGGCTGCTGCATGGTGCTGCTACATAGGGGCTGCTACATGGGGGCTGCTACATAGGGGCTGCTACATAGGGGCTGCTGCATGGTGCTGCTGCTACTTTGGGGCTACTACATGGGGGTTATTGCGTGGTACTGCTACATGGGGGCTGCATTATATTATGTGGAGCAATCTGGGGTGCATTATATTATATGGATGAATATTTGGTGCATTATATTATATGGATGAATATGTGGTGCATTATATTATATGGATGAATATTTGGTGCATTATTCTACATGGAGAACTATGGGGGCTGCATAACACTATGGAGGAATATGGGGGTGCATTAAATTATGTGGAGCAATAAGGATGCATTATGTTATATGGAGGAATGTGGGGGCTGCATACTTTTATACCCCCCAGAGCTGTATGTCCCCTCCACCCCAATGCCCCCCTCCTCTGTAATGTGTATGTCCCCAGCCTCTCCTGTGATGTATGTACAGCAGTGTCAGTGTGCTCTGTGTGTGGCCATGTCTGTTAGTGACGGCCATCATGCAGCACAGACACATGCCCAGGAGTAGCTGGACGGAAGACAAGCGGGGGAAGTGAGTGAGGCTGCTGCCGACTTCTCCATATTAATAATATCTGTAATGTGTCTGTGTGTGTATGTATGATGTGTATCTATGCAGGGGCTGGCACATTTTAGCTTGGGGGGCAATCATGAGGCAGTGGCCCTCAAGTTGTGTTGGCCCACCTTTGGTCTGTTTATCTCTGGCCACTGAATTAAAACAGCAGTGGTAACTGACTTTATAAATAGACTGGTACATATATATGGGAACAGAACCGCGCTTACTGCTTTCACAGATACTGCAACAGAACCAAGATAACTACATAGATATGGGAACTGCAAGGAGCTTACTACAGAGATATGGGAACAGAACCAAGCTTACTACAGAGATATGGGAACAGAACTGAGCTTACTACAGAGATAAGGGAGCAGAACTGAGCCTACTACAGAGATAAGGGAGCAGAACTGAGCTTACTACAGAGATAAGACAGCAGAACCAAGCTTATTACAGAGATAAGGGAGCAGAACCGAGCTTACTACAGAGAAAAGGGAGCAGAACTGAGCTTACTAGAGAGATAAGGGAGCAGAACCAAGCTTACTACAGAGATTTGGGAGCAGAACCGAGCTTACTACAGAAATATGGGAGCAGAACCAAACTTACTACAGAGATAAGGGAGCATAACCGAGTTTACTGTAGAGATAAGGGAGAAGAACCAAGCTTACTACAGAGATAAGGAAGCAGAACCGAACTTACTACAGAGATAAGGGTGCAGAACCATGCTTACTACAGAGATAAGGGTGCAGAACCAAGCTTACTACAGAGATAATGGTGCAGAACCGAGCTTACTACAGAGATAAGGGTGCAGAACTAAGCTTACTACAGAGATACAAGATCAGAACCAAGCTTACTACAGAGATATAAGATAAGAACTGAGCTTACTACAGAAATATGAGAGCAGAACTGAGCTTACTACAGAGATACAGGAGCAGAACCAAGCTTGCTGTACCCATACAAGAACAAAATCGTACTTAGTCTACTAGATAGAAACAGCAACAAGCCTCCTACATAGCTACGGGATCAGAACAAGCTTACTGCATAGACATAGTACCAGAACTAAGCTTACTGCTTAAATATGGTACCATAACAGAGTTTACTATATAGATATGGGAGCAAAACCACACGATATACATAGATACAGTACCATAACCCAGCTAACTACATATACAGCAATTACAAAGCTTATCCTATATTTTCAATGTTAAACTCGTACAGAACACGGCTGGCACACGGACTATACACTGATGCCATCTGTGTACTGTATGTGTTTTTCATGGCCCCATAGACTTCTATAGGGCCTTGTCATGTGCGCTGCTGGGAAAAAAAAACAGATGTCTCCGTAGGGATCACACACGGTCTGTGTAAACACTCGGACATGCAAGCAGCACCACAGGTTATAATGAGTACGCATGGTAACCGTGAAAAAAACGGATACAATACGTACCACATACACAGACTAGTGAAGGAGGCCATAAGGTGGTGACATAGCTACGTGGCACTGCAGGGGTTAATTTCACTTCTTTCCATAAACATGGAAACACAAATGACATTCCCTAACACATATGTGAGTGAGCCCTTAGTGCCCGTGCCCACGATCAGCGTCAGCAGCGTCTTGGATGCAAAGTGTTTTCACTGAGTCCAAAATGCTGCATTGTACAGTACAGGCATAGTGGATGGATTTATAGAAATCTCCGGCCCCCTGGGCTCTTATAGATGCTCCATAAACTATCCTGTGGCGCTGCTTTCCTATCCTCAGCATGTCAATTTATTCTAACAGCGATGCTAGTGCTCTGGAGAATACAGCGAATATCCGCTGACAGTCACTCTGATGGTGTGCACAGACAGTGCGATCTCCCGCCCAGGAGCCTAGCGTCTCCACCAGAGAAAGCATGCTGTGTCCAGACCGTGAGGACGCCTGATGGTGGTCACTCACCCCTATATATTTAGTGTTGTGCACTAAAGATACGTTTTACACATACACAATACACTATAAGGCTACGTGCCCACGGCCTGAACATGATGTGTCCTGGACGCAGCATGTCCTCTCCTGCGGGGCCGCGAGTGCTCTCCATAGAGGCCACAGCAGCCTGTGCCCAGAGTCATGGTTTGGGCCGCTGTGGTCGCTGTCTTCTGTTCTCTCTGTGGAGACACTTGTGGCTACACAGCAATAAATTGACATACCAGGGCTCGGGAAGCCGCACCACAGGTCAGATTTCGCTGTGGGCTGTACATGCACAGTGGGCATAGGATTTCTAAAAATCCAATCCACTGTGCTTGTACTGTACAATGCAGAGAAAACACTGAATCCAAAACGCTGTGGACCCTGATGGTGGGCACGCAGCCTCACATACAGGCATCTTACACACATAACCAACCCCAGAAACACGGACACGTAAACATACAGTACAGAGATGTGTACACACAGCATACAACCGTATACACCTACACACAGCGTACAGCCATATACATCTACATACACCTGCGAACAACCGTATACACCTATACACCAGCGTACAGCCATATACAACTACACACACCTGCGTACAGCTGTATACACCTACACACACCTGCCTACAGCCGTATACACCTACACACCAGTGTACAACTGTATAAAACTACACACTGCGTACAGCCGTATACACCTACACACTCCGTAAAGCCGTATATACCTACACACCAGCGTACAGCCGTATACACATACAGACACCTGCATACAGCCGTATACACATACGCACTACGTACAGCCGTATACACCTACACACACCTGCATACAGCCGTATACACCTACACACACCTGCGTACAGCCGTATACACATACAGACACCTGCGTACAGTCATATACAACTACACACGTGCATGCAGCCGTATACACCTACAAACATCTGCGTACATCCGTATACACCTACACACACCTGCATACAGCCGTATACACAAACACCTGCGTACAGCCGTATACACCTACACACACCTGCGTACAGCCGTATACAACTACAGTCACCTGCGTACAGCCGTATACACCCACACACACCTGCATACATTCGCATACATCTACAGACACCTGCGTACAGCCATATACACCTACACACATCTGCATACAGCCGTATACACCTACAGACACCTGTGTACAGCTGTATACACCTACACACACCCGCGTACAGCCGTATACAACTACAGACACCTGCGTACAGCCGTATACACCTACACACGCCTGCATACAGCCGCATACAACTACAGACACCTGCGTACAGCCATATACATCTACACACACCTGCGACAACTGCATACACCTACATACACCTGCGTACAGCCGTATACACCTACAAACACCTGCGTACAGCCGCATACAAGTACAGACACCTGCGTACAGCCGTATACACCTACACACACCTGCGTACAGCCGTATACAACTACAGACACCTGCGTACAGCCGTATACACCTACACACACCTGCGTACAGTCATATACAACTACAGACACCTGTGTACAGGTGGATACACCTACACACCAGCATACAGCCTTATACACCTACAGACACCTGCGTACAGCTGTATACATCTACACACACCTGCATACAGCCGTATACACCTACAGACACCTGCGTACAGCCGTATACACCTACACACACCTGCGTACAGCTGTATACACCTACAGACACCTGCGTACAGCCGTATACACCTACAGACACCAGCGTACATCAATATACACCTACAGACACCTGCGTACAGCCGTATACACCTACACACACCTGCATACAGCCGTATACACCTACACACACCTGCATACAGCCGTATACACCTACACACACCTGCATACAGCCGTATACACCTACACACACCTGCATACAGCCGTATACACATACAGACACCTGCGTACAGTCGTATACAACTACACACGTGCATACAGCCGTATACACCTACAAACATCTGCGTACATCCGTATACACCTACACACACCTGCATACAGCCGTATACACAAACAAACACCTGCGTACAGCCGTATACATCTACACACACCTGCGTACAGCCGTATACACTTACAGACACCTGCATACAGCCGTATACACACACATATACACAGACATATACACAGATATAGCTACATAGACGCGTATACATATTTGAAAACATTCACATACAAAAAAGACATACCCAAAAGACAGACACAATCCTATACACTCAGACACATACTGGGGGGCTTTTTACTTTTGATGATTGGGGGACACTTCTCTTGTCTCCTGTGCGGCCACAGACATGATTGATGGTAAATCCCTGTAGGCTAAATGACCTGTGGTGATGTCACGCCCATGTGATCAGAAGGGGCGGGCCCTCAGCAACACAGCTGATAACAGAAAGAAACTCCAAGTGTCCTGGAGTTCTTTATAAAAGAAGCGGGGGCCTGAGGTAAGACCTCCAGATGGGGAGGTGCAGGGGGGAGCAGGGGGAGGGGGCGATGTTTGCATGATTATAGTGGACTGGAGGAAACATGGCCACGCCCACTAACAAAGTCCATCACGCCCACTACCCAAGCAGCTCCTAGCCACTGGGATGTAGCTGCAACTCTTGTCTGATGCTCCACAGCCTTACATACAGGCATCTTACAAACATACCCAACCCCAGAAACACGGACACGTAAACATACAGTACAGAGATGTATACACACAGCATACAGCCGTAAACACCTTCATACAGCGTACAGCCGTATACATCTACACACGCCTGCGAATAACCGTATACACCTACACACCAGTGTACAGCCATATACAACTACACACACCTGCGTACAGCCGTATACACCTACACACACCTGCATACAGCCGTATACACCTACACACATCTGTGTACAAACATACACACCCATACACACCTGCGTACACCCGTATACACCCATACACATCTGCCTACAGCCGTATACACCTACACACCAGTGTACAACTGTATAAAACTACACACTGCGTACAGCCGTATACACCTACACACCAGCGTACAGCCGTATACACCTACAGACACCTGCATACAGCCGTATACACATACGCACTACGTACAGCCGTATACACCTACACACACCTGCATACAGCTGTATACACCTACACACACCTGCATACAGCCGTATACACATACAGACACCTGCGTACAGTCGTATACAACTACACACGTGCATACAGCCGTATACACCTACAAACATCTGCGTACATCCGTATACACCTACACACACCTGCATACAGCCGTATACACAAACAAACACCTGCGTACAGCCGTATACACCTACACACACCTGCGTACAGCCGTATACAACTACAGACACCTGCGTACAGCCGTATACACCTACACACACCTGCATACAGCCGCATACATCTACAGACACCTGTGTACAGCCTTATACACCTACACACATCTGCGTACAGCCGTATACACCTACAGACACCTGTGTACAGCCGTATACACCTACACACACCTGTGTATAGCCGTATACAACTACAGACACCTGCGTACAGCTGTATACACCTACACACACCTGCATACAGCCGCATACAGAGACATGGCCACGCGCAATTCACTGTGCGCGGCCATGTGTGATATTATGAAATTATGCAGCAGGCGGCTGGCCCTCTACAATAGCTGGGAGAGCAGCCTGGGGGGCAATTGCCCCTCTGCCTCTTGGCCCAGCCCACCCCTGTATCTATGTATGTCAGTGTGTATGACTGTGTATAGATTTATGTCTGTTAATATGTGTTTTTCTTCATTTCTCTTTAAATACAGTATGTATGTGTACATATTTCTGTATGTGTATGTATCTGTATGTGCGTGTCTGTGTGTGGATGGGGCCCACTGAGATTCTTTCGTCCGGGGCCCATAAAAACCTGGATCCGGCCCTGGTTAGCACAATGCCATGGCTCGGTGGTTAGCACTGCACTCTTGTAGCGGTGGGGTCCAAGGACAACATCTGCAAGGAGTTTATATGTTCTCCCCATGTTGCAGAGTTTCCTCTGGATTCTCTGGTTTCCTCCCACACTCTAAAGACATACAGGAATTTAGATTGTGAGCCCCAATGGTGACAGGGATCATGATGCACCGTAAAGCGCTGTGGAATTAATGGCATTAAATAAGTGAATAAATATTATTATTATTATTATTATTATTATTATATCACAGTGTATTGTACAAGCAGTTGTAGGATAATCTTCTAGATAAATTAATAAAAATTTAGAAAAAAAAAAGAAAAATTAATTTTAAAACTTCATATAAACTCAATTTTTTTGGAACTTAAAATTTGAATTAATTAAAAAATACATATTTATTAACTGTCCAATTAATAAAATATTACAGTATTTAAATCTCATACAATAAATGAAAAAGAAAATCAAAAGGGCATTAAAGCTGTTTTTTAATCACTAAGCCTCCCCCAAAAATGGAATAAGAGGTCAAGAAAGTTGCATGGAGCCCAATATGGTACCAATAAATAAAAAGTTATAGTTCTTAGAAGGCAAAGAGGAAAAGTTGAAAGCAATGAGGGACTCGTAAACCTGGAGTCACCCATGATTGCTACTCACCATCTAAGAAAAATAACCTATAGTTTTTAAAGAAGGACTCCATTAATACTGTGCAAGGAAATACAATGCTACAATGAACATCATAAGTGGCTAAATAAAAACCCCATCATTATACATCATGCAAATAAATGACTAAAGTCCTAAAACAACAACATTACTTTATTCTCTCAGAGTTGAGATTATTGACCTTTCCCTGACTAATGCCACTTCAGATAATGCTGGAGGAGCGTCAGCCCCTCATGTGCAAATAGTTTCTGCACTATGGGTAGACTCAGATAAGAAAACACAAGACAAATAGTTCACCACTTGTCTGTGACTAGGGAAACTTCAGCAATTGTGCTTTACTTTCTATTAATGACGTTTCTTGAGGTATTGTTTGGGATGGTGAGTAAACAGACGAAGCCCTCACAATGAAACGTTCTCCTCCTCCTTCTCGTCTGACCACTTACAGAAGAGGTTTATTAGTGTGTAAGGTAAATAATAAGATATTTATCCTGTGACTAAAAGTATAATGAAATGTTGTGAGCAATCACATTGTGTGGGAAACAAGGGCCAAATCGGGGCCAGAGTATTGGAAGCTCTCAAGGATGGTACCATCTTGGAGGGTTCTACAGGGCTTTCTCTTTCCATCTGGGTTCTACCTGCTTTTTTTCTCCACCTGGGTTCTACAGGACTTTCTTTCTTTTGCCACCTGGGTTTGTCAGGGCTTTCTCTCTGCACCTGGCTTCTACAGGGCTTTGTTTCTCCACCTGGGGTCTACAGGGTTTCTCTCTCCACCTGGCTTCTACAGGGCTTTCTTTCTCCTCCTGGGTTCTACAGGGCTTTCTTTCTCCACCTGGGTTCTACAGGGTTTTCTCTCTCCACCTGGGTTCTACAGGGCTTTCTTTCTCCTCCTGGGTTCTACAGGGCTTTCTCTTTCCACCTGCACCTGTGTTCTACAGGTCTTTCTTTCTCCACCTGGCTTCTTCAGGACTACATTTCTCCACCTGGGTTCTACAGGGTTTTCTCTCTCCACCTGGCTTCTACAGGGCTTTCTTTCTCCTCCTGGGTTCTATAGGGCTTTCTTTCTCCTCCTGGGTTCTACAGGGTTTTCTCTCTCCACCTGGGTTCTACAGGGCTTTCTTTCTCCATCTGGGTTCTTTAGGGCTTTCTCTCTCCACCTGGGTTCTACAGGTCTTTCTTTCTCCACCTGGGTTCTTCAGGACTACATTTCTCCACCTGGGCTCGAAAGGGCTTTTTTCTCCACCTTAGCCAGTCCTCTCACTGTATCTTACTCACCAACTTCATGCAGACTTGCCAACTCTCCAAATACATTTGCAAGACTCACCAAAAAGGGGAGACTTCCCGAAAGAGACTGCAAATCTCACAATCCCTGGTGTAACCTTAACGATATCTGCAATTTTAGAAGGTTACTGTAAGGCTCAAGGCCAGTGTAGAGGCAGTGAGCGTGATTAGTGGATCCACTGGATATAAGGGCATAGTGTTGAGTTTCCCCTCATGGCACTTCCATGACACTATACTCCAATTCCTTGTTTATAAACAATGTAGTTTTTCTAGAGAAAAGAGTCCAGCAAAGGGTGGGACCAACCAGGACTTTTCCCCGTCGTACATTGACCGCATAGTAGTACAGTATATATGTCCAAAATAATCTTTCTCTATTTTATATTACATGTAGTTTCCATTCTTTTGGCATGTAATGGGGTAATATCAGTTTCTCCTTGCCAGCAGCATACTCATTACCTCTCCTCAGGTGCTTCTGGTTTGGTACCATTCCCAGTCCCTATAGGGGGAAAGTTATACTGAATCATCATTCTGAGACTTGACCTGGAGGTGGAACCCCTATTGTCTGTTGTGGTGTAGGCTGCAGTCCTCATGCCTGACTGCAGCCAAGAAGTTTCAGTTTATCCTCCGTTAATTCCACTGTCTGTCTTCCTTCCCTTGTGTGTTGTTTAGTACAGTGGTGGGACTAATGATCCTTAACTGTCCACTCACTAGCCAAGACTACTGTAGGGTAATACATGGCCTCAGGTTCCTGCTCAGCAACAGGTGAGGACTCTGTATAAGGACTGGATAGGCGTGTAGGGTACAGTTGCAGGTAAGTGGAGGAGATGTCCATCTTCCCTCTCACTTGCCATCAATGTTAAAGTGCCCCCGGTGTACTCCTTGTTTGTAAACCTTGTTTGATGTGTTTTGGCCCACGCCGGACCTTCCCCAAGTCCGCATGCGACACTAAACTACAAAATGTATAGCTTTTTCCAATGACCTACAAGCAAATAAGGTCCCCCTACACATTAGACTGACGTTGACTAAATCCACCGATATTGATGGGTTTGGCCAACAGTTGATTGTGTATGGGGCCCCTAACAAATGATTGTTGGGGAGATAAGGATCTGGCATGGCCATTTCAGAGTGCCGATCCTCTTGCTCTCTAAAGGATAAGCCGTTGCCCGATGTCTGACAGTGAATCTTTCATAGAGAACACAGAAATCCTCCATTCTCTTGAAGAGATGGGTGAGACAACTACCAGCTGAATGATTTGCCAAATCATGTTTTGACCAACCGCTATCTAAAATGTATGGGCGGCTTTAGTTATTGACTATGTAAATCAATCTATAGTACTTTAATAAAATCGTGTACATCTATGTATTCCTGTAAATATGGTAATAAAAGTGATAAAAAGTGCACTGTATTGTATTTTGGTTGTATTGTATTTTGAGTTTTCATAAGAAATTTCTATGGCAGAAACATTATAAAAGTGTCATAAAAATCCAAATTAAGTTAAAAAAAAAACCTGGGAAATGATGATGCTATAAAAGGTTCTTATCTGTTACCGGGACATATACAAACACAGTCAAACTCCTGACAAACAGCAGCTGTGAAGTGCTTCATTACTTGCTTCCTGTGTACTAGATATAGATGGCTTTTATATCTGTGATGTCGTTGTTCCACGCAGTAAACTTGAGTTATGTTTACTGCTCTTATCTGTCACATTATAGATATAAAACTCCTACTTTTTGGTAAACATGAACCTTGAACAGTAACATATGTCAGGCGGCAGGAATTAGCCAAATCAGATCTTAAATTGGCCTTAATAAGAATGTTTATGTCTTAGAAGGCCAAAGCAGCTCCTTTCGAAGCATGGCCTATAGCACTTGGAGGATATGAAAAAGCCATTTCTGTCTTAAATGTAATATAGGATGACCCTCGTTTATTTTATATTGTCCCTCTTCTGATCTACCGTGTTTCCCCGAAAATAACACTGTCTTATATTATTTTTACCCACAAAAATGCACTAGGGCTTATTCTCGGGGAGACATGGGTTGGGATAAGTTTACCCGTCCAAAATAGCCGACCTCCGTCCCAGGAGACACTTACTTACTAGACCCTGAACGTCTGCGTCACTCCCAGGTCCTCCTGAGATCTTCAGAGGGCGCTCCCTGCAGGTATGCTCCACAGCAGTCCTCCCCTGCTTCGACCGGCGCACTCACAAACATCAGATCGCATACACACAAACACATTAGATCATAGGCACACATCAGGTCGCACACACACAACATCCGGTGATACCTGTTTCTTCCAGCCGGCAGGGGAACCTGGGATGCAGTGCAGTGGAGCATCGATGCGTTCCACCACAGTTCAACCATGCATTCCACCGCAGGTCCTCGCACTCCACTGCAATGGATCCAAGGTTCCCCTGCCGGCCAGAAACAATCAGTTTCATCGGATGTGGTGTGTGTGTGATCTGATGTGTGTGGTTGTGCGTTCCACCATAGGTTCATGATGCATTCCACTGCAAGTCCTCTGGTTTGTCTTCTGGTGAGTATGATTGTAGGGTCTTCTCTCTTCTTTGTTCTCTCTTTTGGGGGTGTCTGCTTTCGTTATTGAAGTGTCCTACAGGTTTCTATAACTTTTTTAGCTGCATGGACACTTCATTATTGAACAACAACTAGGGCTTATTTTCGGGGTAGGGCTAATATATAAGCTTGACGCTGAAAAGCCTGAAAATTCCTGCTAGGGCTTATTTTCTGCATAGGGTTTATTTTCAGAAAACATGGTACAAATAGGGGCTTTGTAAATAATAGAGATTCAATCAATGGACATTGGTGGCATATTTCTACGATAGCCGCCTTTGATTGATTAGAGGTGGCCCATTCAGAATCAAAATGACCCAACTGGGGGCCTGATACAAAATATGTAACAGGTTCTAACCTTTAATGCGTTATTTATCATTTTGAAACAAAGAGTCATAGGAAACAAAAAAGCGCAATAGGGTCTTATCCAAATAACTGCAATGAAGTGCAGGAATATATTGCTCACCTTGCTTGGTTGTGGTGAGCACAATACAGAACACATATATATGACAGCTGCTGAAGAATCCATGGGCCAGAAGGCTATTACTGTCAAGTTGAAGGGTAGAGAAAACGTGGTCTCACCATGTTTCTGTCGAGGTCATAAGAAGAGGACAGAATAGATTATTATTATTATTATTATTATTAATAATAATAATAATAATAATAATAATATTATTATTATAGTGCCATTTATTCCATGGCGCTTTACATGTGAAAAGGGTATACATAAAAACAAGTACAACAATCATTAACAATACAAAACAGACTGGTACAGGAGGAGAGAGGACCCTGCCCGCGAGGGCTCACAGTCTACAGGGGATGGGTGAGGGTACAATAGGTGAGGGTAGAGCTGGTTGCGCAGTGGTTTACTGGAGGGTTGTTGTAGGCTTGTCGGAAGACGTGGGTCTTCTGGTTCCTTTTGAAGGCTTCCATCTTAGGTGAGAGTCTGGTATGCTGGGGTAGTGCGTTCCAGAGTATGGGGGAGGCGCAGGAGAAATCTTGTATGTGATTGTGGGAAGAGGAGATAAGAGAGGAGTAGAGAAGGAGATCTTGTGAGGATGTGAGGTCTGAGCTTGCGTACAGGTAAGTACCAGGAGACCAGGTCACAGATGTAGGGAGGAGACAAGTTGTGGACGGCTTTGTATGTGAAGGTTAGTGTTTTGAACTTGAGTCTTTGAGCAATGGGAAGCCAGTGAAGGGATTGGCGGAAAGGAGAGGCTGGAGAATAGTGAGGGGAAAGGTGGATTATTCAGGCTGAAGAGTTTAGGATAGATTGGAGAGGTGCAAGAGTGTTAGAAGGGAGGCCAGAGAGCAGAAGGTTGAAGATGAGGGCATGCACTGGTTTTCTTGCTGATTCTTGGTTAAGGAAAGCACGGATTCAGAAGATATTTTTGAGTTGTAGTCTGCATGAGGTGAAGAGGGCTTGGATGTGTGGCTTGAAGGATAGAGCGGAATCGAGGGTTACTCTGAGGTAATGAGCTTGCAAGACTAGGGAGAGTGAGTAGTCATCAACTTTGATGGATAGGCTTATTGGAGGGGTTGAGAGAGGAAGAAAGATAATGAATTCAGATTTGTCCATGTTAAGCTTTAGGAATCGCGTAGAGAAGAGGAATGAAATAGCAGACAGACATTGTGGGATTATGGTTAGTAGGGAGAAGCCGAAAACTGAATATTCGGTTTGTGCTGAAGAAGAAGTTTGGAAAACTTCGAAATGCATCCATATTAAACGGTAATAATCCCAGCCCATGTATCCTATCCTCTTCTTATGACCTCCACAGCAGTGTGGAGAGACCACGTTTTCTCTACCCTTTAACTTGCTTTATAATTTGGGTCTCTTTATGGCAGAAGGGCCTGTTCATTGGTGGGTACAATGGCAACTACTGGACTCCATATCTTTATGCTCCTTGGTTCAACCAATTATTCACCCACTAGGGAATGATTTATAGAACAAAAGGGCTGCAAATTCTGCATCTCTCTGATACAGAAACACTGTGTCACGGGGTGTGTCACAGTTGATAGACAGTCCTGTGGTGTCCACCTGTAGAACAATTCAGCTTTTGGCTACACAAGCTGCTCCCTGACTTTCCATCTTTCCTTGCTTGGGGTTTATCCCTTTCTCTTTAGGACCCTGTAGATTTCCTCACCTTTTGGCTGTTAATTTTCAGCACTACCCTTGGTGTCTTTATATACCTTCATTCCCGCTTACTCTGTGTTGGTGATAGGTCTAATACCCTTAACAAGTGTTCAATGCAAGCAGTCAGCTTGTATTATTGCTTCTTTATTATTTGTTGTAGCTGCAATTCCTCTCCCTAAATCATCTGGAGATAAGTTATTAGTTTACTTCGCCCTGTGTGTATTTTTCTGTGTGTCCTTTAGAGCTTAGTGGGGCTGACTAAGCGCTCTCCCCATCCATTCCCTACCTTGGAAAAAAGATAATTTTAGAGTCCACAGATCCATTTTATAAACCATTCAGTAAATGACAACCTTGGTCCCCAACTGACAATTAATTCCTACAAAAAAACAAAAGTCCCTTATCATTAACACTGCCCTACATCTCGATGCGTTTCACCTCTGGTCGAAGCGCCAGCGAAACGCGTCAAGGTGCAGGGCAGTGTCACTGTATTTACACTATGGCCACAGCAGGTGATATTTCAATGGGGTCATCTTTTCCCTAGTATGGATATTTTTGTACTCTCCACTGGGTTTTACAGGCCTCCTGTGTGGGTCAGATTCAATTTATTTTTGTCTGCGGATACTTTATAAATGCCTGATTGTTAATGGTTCTATATTGAGCAAATCGGCATAAACAAAAACTGGTGTTATTAGGTTTTACCAATATAATACATTGTATTCTGACCCATATTCTCCAGGGGGTTGAAATGCAGCTTTTTGTCTAATACTTGACTATGTAAAGCTACTTTCACACATCCGGTTTTTGCTCTGTGGCACAATACAGCACTCTGCAGAAAAACCGAAACCGTTTTTTTTTGCCGCCAGTTGCGCTTTTTTTTGCATAGACTTACATTAGTGCCGTATTGTGCCGCAGGGGATTGCGTTCGGTCCGGTTTTTGCCGCATGCGGCAGATTTAGCCGATGCCGCGGCCGGATGGAACGTTGCCTGCAACGTTTTTTGCTCCGGCAAAAAAAAACGCATCGCGCCGTATCCGGCCGCTGCGGCGCATTTTTCAATGCATGCCTATGGATGCCGGATGCGGCGCAATGCGGAAAAAAACGCATCCGGCCGCCGCATGTGGTTTATTCCACTGCGCATGCTAAGTAGCATGCCGCAACCGGAAAAAAACGGACGGGCCGCATGTAAGAACTTATGCAAAGGATGCGGTGTTTTCGCCGCATCCGTTGCATAGGTTTCACAACCGGATTGAGCCTCACAGCTCAAACCGGATGTGTGAAAGTAGCCTTAAGCCCACTTTACACGTTGCAATTAGTTGTACAATCGCATTTGCGATGTGACACGCCCAGGTTGCATACGGGATCTTATGAGATTGCAAGTTGGTCGTTCATTTGCTGTCACACGTGCGTTAGTAGTCTATGTTAAATTGATCAATTTTATGTGCGATCCTTTAGATCATGTGTTCTGTGACGTATGCATTGGGCACCTTTTTTTTTTTTTTTTATTTATTGACTTGACAAGCGTGTGTAATGTGTAGGGATGCGTTTTTACTATGTCATCTGCCATTCAGCTCTGCTACATGGCCGCTAACAGCAGACACAGACAGCCATGTAGCAGAGCTGAATGGCAGATGACAGCAGACACAGACAGAGCCGCACTGTCAGAATGAACTCGGGTGAACTTCACCCGACTTCATTGTCATGCTGCGGCTCTGTCTGTGTCGCATCCTGATTAGCGGTCACCAGTGAAAGACTCACCGGTGACCGCTAAACTCCTGAGTAACTAAATTGAGCAGCCCTCTCTCATACTCACCGATCCCCGATCTCCGGCGCGGCGCTGCACGGCATTCACACTGCTGCGGCGGCTTTTACTATTTTGAAAAAGCCGGCCGCCCATTAAACAATCTCGTATTCCCTGCTTTCCCCGCCCACCGGCGCCTATGATTGGTTACAGTGAGACACACCCCCACGCTGAGTGACAGGTGTCACACTGCACCCAATCACAGCAGCCGGTGGGCGTGTCTATACTGTGTAGTGAAATAAATAATTAAATAATTTAAAAAAACGGCGTGCGGTCCCCCCCAATTTTAAAACCAGCCAGATAAAGCCATACAGCTGAAGGCTGGTATTCTCAGGATGGGGAGCTCCACGTTATGGGGAGCCCCCCAGCCTAACAATATCAGCCAACAGCCGCCCAGAATTGCCGCATACATTATATGCGACAGTTCTGGGACTGTACCCGGCTCTTCCCGATTTACCCTGGTGCGTTGGCAAATCGGGGTAATAAGGAGTTATTGGCAGCCCATAGCTGCCAATAAGTCCTAGATTAACCCCTTCAGCCCCGGGGCACTTTCCATTTTTGCGTTTTTGTTTTTTGCTCCCCTTCTTCCGAGAGCCGTAACTTTTTTATTTTTCCGTCAATCTTGCCATATGAGGGCTTGTTTTTTGCGGGACAAGTTGTACTTTTAAATGAAATCATAAGTTTTACCATATGGTGTACTGGAAAGCAGCAAAAAAATTCCAAGTGTGGAAAAATTGCAAAAAAAGTGTGATGGCACAATAGTTTTTGGGATGTTTTATTCACGGTGTTCACTATATGGTAAAACTGATGTGTGGGTATGATACCTGAGGTCGGTGCGAGTTTGTAGACACCAAACATGTATAGGTTTACTTGTATCTAAGGGGTTAAAAAAAATTCACAAGTTTGTCCAATAAACGTGGCGCACGTTTTGCGCCATTTTCCGAAACACGTAGCGTTCTTATTTTTTGGGATCTATGGCTCAGTGACGGCTTATTTTTTGCGTCTCGAGCTGATGTTTCTAATGGTAGCATTTTTGCACAGATGCTACGTTTTGATCGCCTGTTATTGCATTTTGCGTAAAACTTGCGGCGACCAAAAAACGTAATTTTGGCGTTTGGAATTTTTTTGCCACTACGCCGTTTACCAATCAGATTAATTGATTTTATATTTTGATAGATCGGGCATTTCTGAACGCGGCGATACCAAATATGTGTATATTTATTTATTTTTTAACCCTTTAATTTTCAATGGGGGGAAAGGGGGGTGATTTGAACTTTTAGGTTTTTTGTTTTTTTTTTTAATTTTTTAAAACTTTTTTTTTACTTTTTTTATTTTATTTTACTAGTCCCCCTAGGGGGCTATAGCAATCAGCAATCCGATCGCTGATCGCTATCTGCTGATCACAGCTATACTGCTGTAATCAGCAGATTCAGTCACTTTCTTTCTTCCTCTGCTCCGTGCCGAGGAAGAATGAAAGTGAAACTTCGTAGCACCAGGCGTCATCACATGACCCTGTGCTACGATGGCAACCACCGAACGTCACGTGATCACTCACGTGACGTCCGGAGGGGGCGGCGGTAAGTAAAAAAGATGGCCGCGCGCATGTAGATCTCGCTGCCAGACTTTGGCAGCGAGATCTAAGGGGTTAATGTTCCGGGTGGAATGCGATTCCACTCGGAACATGTAGGCACACATGTCAGCTGTTGAAAACAGCTGATATGTGTGCCGATCCACGCCGCCTGCCCGCGGCAGGGGGCGGGGCTTACCGGGACACGATCCATGACGGAAAGATCCGTCCATGGTCGTGAAGGGGTTAATCATGTCAGGCGTCTATGAGACACCCTCCATGATTAATCTGTAAATTACAGTAAATAAACACACACACCCGAAAAAATCCTTTATTAGAAATAAAAAACACAAACATATACCCTGGTTCACCACTTTAATCAGCCCCAAAAAGCCCTCCATGTCCGTCGTAATCCAGGATGCTCCAGCGTCGCATCCAGCGCTGCTGCATGGAGGTGACCGGAGCTGCAGCAGACACAGCCGCTCCGGTCACCTCCACGCAGCTAATGAAGACAGCCGTGCGATCGGCTGAGCTGTCACTGAGGTTACCCGCTGTCACTGGATCCAGCGGTGGCCGCGGGTAACCTCAGTGACAGCTCAGCTGATCGCGCTACTCACCGCCGCTCCTCTCACCTCCACGCAGCAACTGAGGTGAGTAGCGCGATCAGCTGAGCTGTCACTGAGGTTACCCGCGGCCACCGCTGGATCCAGTGACAGCGGGTAACCTCACTGACAGCTTAGCCGATCGCGCGGCTGTATTCATTAGCTGCGTGGAGGTGACCGGAGCGGCTGTGTCTGCTGCAGCTCCGGTCACCTCCATGCAGCAGCACTGGATGCGACGCTGGAGCATCCTGGATTACGCCGGACATGGAGGGCTTTTTGGGGCTGATTTGTGTCGCCCTGGGCAAGCCAGGGGACACAGGTCACACACCACCACACCCTACATCCCAGCTAGGAACACCAAAGCTAACCAAAAACCCCTTGTTGCCTTCCTCCAGAGGATGATGATTCACACCAGGGGGTGGGCCAGGCGGTTGGCTCCGCCCACCGAGGAGGACACAGCTCTGGAGGCGGGAGGAAACCAGGCAGTTAGAGCTCAGGGAGAGCTTGAGTAAACAGCTAAGTGAAAGTGAAGGAGAAAAGTAGTAAAGGAGGAAAGCAAGAGTGGTGACAGAACAGAAGGAGTGTGCAAAAGCCTGAAGTAGTCCAGCTGTGTGCAGGACAGGTCAGCAAGGTTAGCAACGGCGGTGACTGTCCGGAGGCCCGAGTGAGCGCAGCACTCCCTCCCTTGGCAGCAGCACCAGAGCTGGAGCAACCGGAGTAGGGCAGCGGATGCCCGTTGTACCGTCCCCGTTGGGACCACCACTTTGTTTGTTTGAAAAGTTGAAAGTTTGAAAAAATGATAAGTGAAATGATCCGAAGTTAACCTGATTTGCCTTGTGATTGAACCGGCTGGAGCCGGCACCGTTGTCCCCGTGGGGACCGTTTAAAAGTTTTGCATGGGAACTATCCATGGACAAGCCCGTGAACTTGCAGGGCAACCACAGACGTTAGTGGCTTGTAAATATGTTGTTTACCGTTACCGTTTTCCGCAGGCCGCCTCCGGAGAGGCAGGTTGGAGGAAGGGCTCTGAGCAGAGCAGGCTAGGGCCCAGCCACCAAAGGAACCGGTGGCTACCCTCTGGAGGGAAAGGACAGATCCCGCTCGGGTACCGTGTGCTGGACTGTGGGTCAAGGGGTGCTGCCTGGGCTTTAGGGGCAGCATCAGGGCCAGGTTACTTGGGTGGGAGAGAGCGGAAACCGTAACCGTAAACCGTTATGCAACGTTAAAGTAAAATGTGCCTTCCGTTAAGGGAAGAGTTATTAAAAATGTATTTTTGTTTGATTTACCATGTTATCTTTTACAGAAAAATAAAACCGGTGTTGGACGGCAGCCCGCGGACGGTCTGCATTTTGCTAAGGGGGAATGTGTCGCCCTGGGCAAGCCAGGGGACACAGGTCACACACCACCACACCCTACATCCCAGCTAGGAACACCAAAGCTAACCAAAAACCCTTGTTGCCTTCCTCCAGAGGCTGATTATTCACACCAGGGGGTGGGCCAGGCGGTTGGCTCCGCCCACTGAGGAGGACACAGCTCTGGAGGCGGGAGGAAACCAGGCAGTTAGAGCTCAGGGAGAGCTTGAGTAAACAGCTAAGTGAAAGTGAAGGAGAAAAGTAGTAAAGGAGGAAAGCAAGAGTGGTGACAGAACAGAAGGAGTGTGCAAAAGCCTGAAGTAGTCCAGCTGTGTGCAGGACAGGTCAGCAAGGTTAGCAACGGCGGTGACTGTCTGGAGGGGGACCGTTTGGAAGTTCCTGGAAGGACCCCGGAGGCTGTGTGCCCGGCGGTCTGGAGCAGTGTTCCGAAGGACAGTCAGCACCAGGGCAGGGGCCTCTCGGACCCCGGCAAGGCTAGGAGTCGCCAGAATTTGCCAAATCCGTCAGTGAAGGGGACGTAGATCCCCCAACAACCAAGACCCGATTGAAGGCAACAGCCCAGCCAGTGTAGGAGAGACGCCGCCACCGCCAAGGCACCAGTTTCTCAGGGCCAGCGCCTGCGGGCAAAGAGTAGAGCTCCTCCGGCCCAGCTTGAAGCCGGGGAGCGGGTTACCGGTGGGGACCCATCGCAACCAACAAGTAAACAAAGGTGCAAGGAAGAGGGACATCACCGTCACCTACTGGGAGAGCAAGTGCAGCCGTCCGTGGGACCGTCTTACCAGCCATTTGGTTTACCGTAAAAACTGTGTCAACGTCTCAGGCTGAGTGAGTACCACAGTGCCGCAAGGCACAGCGCTGCCCCCCGCGTCCCTGCGCCCACCAGGCCCTGCACCTCCCAAGCCATCACCGGGCCCCGGGATCACCAACCCCTACCCACGGAGGGGGCAACATAACACCTGGCTGCTCCTCATCACCATCCCCGGGATCCCCACACCGAGCAGCGGTGGTGAAATCACCACAACCGTGGGTGGCGTCACGGACAATAAACAATCCCCACACCCAACAACCCCCTTTCACTCACGGGCGAGGAGTGCCGCTCGAGAAACCCCCGGGATCCGGCCCACAGCTCGAGCCACCACTGAGCAGCGGCGGCCGCCGGACCCGAGCAGAAGGGGTGAGCGCGGTGTGCTGACACCCTCCTCCCCGCCCACGACAACTTGGCGTCACGAACAGGATCTTACCGCTCTGCCGTTAGGTAGAGGTGCGGCTTGTTACCGCCGGAGGTATCCGGCAGGAAAATTTCAGAAGCCGCCATCTTTGGCGCGAAAAGTTCCCGCTCGAGCATCTTCTCGAGTAGTAGAGGCGCGAAGGCCAAAACCCCGCCCCGAGAAAGGAGGGGCCGAAAAGAGCTAAGGGGGACGCGATGGCGGCTGGACGCATGTAGCTGCAGCTATAAAAGCAGGGACGCCAGGACTCTGCGGACATCCCGTTCCTGGAAGAAGAAGCCATCATGTGGATGCCGTCCCGCGACACCGTAGCCCCCGCGCCCGGAACCGCGGCGTGGGTGGAAATCCGAACTGCGCAGCTCTACCAAAGGCTGCAGGGCAGGATGCAGCTCCTCATGGAGGAGTGGGAGGCCGACATGGCGGACGTTGTAGCCACCGTGTGGAGACGCGAGGAGGAGGCGGAGAAAGGGAGGGTGAGTGACCCACGTCCCGATGCCCTTGAAGGGCCGGTCATCGCGGCTGTGGGGCCCGGTCCAAGCCCTCTCCCCCCGTTGCCTCCCTCGCCACCCGTCCCGGAGGCCGTGACCCCGCCACTAGGCCTGCTACCACCGCAACCGGTAGCAGTACCCAGCGTCCCCGCCCAGGCGGGTCAACCTGTAGCCGGAGCCCGCAGTACACCGGAGGTGTTACCGTGGAAGATTCCGAAAGTTGAACCGGAGGCATCCCCGGAAAAATCCCCCGAGCCGGAGCCGATGACCCGCTCCGAGCCGAAGGCCCAGCAGCGGAAAGCTCCAATGCCCATCCCCCACACCTCGGCTGGGGTGGCGCCGGGTTGCTGCTGCAAGGCAGCACCCAAGGCCAAGACACCGCGGGACATGCCGCCCAGATTCCTGACAGTGGGCAACGTCCAGGATGTCCCGCGTGGCCCGACCCGTGCGCCGGAGCTCACAGCAGCGCCGTATTGGGATAGGGAGCCGGTACCGCTGGGTCTGGAGATCGCCGAGAGGGAGCGGAAGAAGGCCGAGCTGGTAGCCAGAGCCATCCGGGAGAAAGAGAACCTCCGGCAAGCAACAGCCCGTGTCCGGGGACCATTGTACGAGGGGCAGGTGAGGCGGTTTGATGTCCGCCGGGGCTACGGGTTCATCTACGAACCGGGCCTGGAGGCCGAAGTGTTCATAGCCCAGCGGGATGTGAATACCCACCTGCCTGAGGAGCATCCCGGCCGCAATCTGATGCCGGGCGACATCGTACAATACACCCGGTACTTTGGGGAGCGGGGGTGGTTTGCGCTGGACGCCAAACTTAGGAGGGGCCCGGAGGCCCGAGTGAGCGCAGCACTCCCTCCCTTGGCAGCGGCACCAGAGCTGGAGCAACCGGAGTAGGGCAGCGGATGCCCGTTGTACCGTCCCCGTTGGGACCACCACTTTGTTTGTTTGAAAAGTTGAAAGTTTGAAAAAATGATAAGTGAAATGATCCGAAGTTAACCTGATTTGCCTTGTGATTGAACCGGCTGGAGCCGGCACCGTTGTCCCCGTGGGGACCGTTTAAAAGTTTTGCATGGGAACTATCCATGGACAAGCCCGTGAACTTGCAGGGCAACCACAGACGTTAGTGGCTTGTAAATATGTTGTTTACCGTTACCGTTTTCCGCAGGCCGCCTCCGGAGAGGCAGGTTGGAGGAAGGGCCCTGAGCAGAGCAGGCTAGGGCCCAGCCACCAAAGGAACCGGTGGCTACCCTCTGGAGGGAAAGGACAGATCCCGCTCGGGTACCGTGTGCTGGACTGTGGGTCAAGGGGTGCTGCCTGGGCTTTAGGGGCAGCATCAGGGCCAGGTTACTTGGGTGGGAGAGAGCGGAAACCGTAACCGTAAACCGTTATGCAACGTTAAAGTAAAATGTGCCTTCCGTTAAGGGAAGAGTTATTAAAAATGTATTTTTGTTTGATTTACCATGTTATCTTTTACAGAAAAATAAAACCGGTGTTGGACGGCAGCCCGCGGACGGTCTGCATTTTGCTAAGGGGGAATGTGTCGCCCTGGGCAAGCCAGGGGACACAGGTCACACACCACCACACCCTACATCCCAGCTAGGAACACCAAAGCTAACCAAAAACCCTTGTAGCCTTCTTCCAGAGGCTGATTATTCACACCAGGGGGTGGGCCAGGCGGTTGGCTCCGCCCACTGAGGAGGACACAGCTCTGGAGGCGGGAGGAAACCAGGCAGTTAGAGCTCAGGGAGAGCTTGAGTAAACAGCTAAGTGAAAGTGAAGGAGAAAAGTAGTAAAGGAGGAAAGCAAGAGTGGTGACAGAACAGAAGGAGTGTGCAAAAGCCTGAAGTAGTCCAGCTGTGTGCAGGACAGGTCAGCAAGGTTAGCAACGGCGGTGACTGTCTGGAGGGGGACCGTTTGGAAGTTCCTGGAAGGACCCCGGAGGCTGTGTGCCCGGCGGTCTGGAGCAGTGTTCCGAAGGACAGTCAGCACCAGGGCAGGGGCCTCTCGGACCCCGGCAAGGCTAGGAGTCGCCAGAATTTGCCAAATCCGTCAGTGAAGGGGACGTAGATCCCCCAACAACCAAGACCCGATTGAAGGCAACAGCCCAGCCAGTGTAGGAGAGACGCCGCCACCGCCAAGGCACCAGTTTCTCAGGGCCAGCGCCTGCGGGCAAAGAGTAGAGCTCCTCCGGCCCAGCTTGAAGCCGGGGAGCGGGTTACCGGTGGGGACCCATCGCAACCAACAAGTAAACAAAGGTGCAAGGAAGAGGGACATCACCGTCACCTACTGGGAGAGCAAGTGCAGCCGTCCGTGGGACCGTCTTACCAGCCATTTGGTTTACCGTAAAAACTGTGTCAACGTCTCAGGCTGAGTGAGTACCACAGTGCCGCAAGGCACAGCGCTGCCCCCCGCGTCCCTGCGCCCACCAGGCCCTGCACCTCCCAAGCCATCACCGGGCCCCGGGATCACCAACCCCTACCCACGGAGGGGGCAACATAACACCTGGCTGCTCCTCATCACCATCCCCGGGATCCCCACACCGAGCAGCGGTGGTGAAATCACCACAACCGTGGGTGGCGTCACGGACAATAAACAATCCCCACACCCAACAACCCCCTTTCACTCACGGGCGAGGAGTGCCGCTCGAGAAACCCCCGGGATCCGGCCCACAGCTCGAGCCACCACTGAGCAGCGGCGGCCGCCGGACCCGAGCAGAAGGGGTGAGCGCGGTGTGCTGACACCCTCCTCCCCGCCCGCGACAACTTGGCGTCACGAACAGGATCTTACCGCTCTGCCGTTAGGTAGAGGTGCGCCTTGTTACCGCCGGAGGTATCCGGCAGGAAAATGTCAGAAGCCGCCATCTTTGGCGCGAAAAGTTCCCGCTCGAGCATCTTCTCGAGTAGTAGAGGCGCGAAGGCCAAAACCCCGCCCCGAGAAAGGAGGGGCCGAAAAGAGCTAAGGGGGACGCGATGGCGGCTGGACGCATGTAGCTGCAGCTATAAAAGCAGGGACGCCAGGACTCTGCGGACATCCCGTTCCTGGAAGAAGAAGCCATCATGTGGATGCCGTCCCGCGACACCGTAGCCCCCGCGCCCGGAACCGCGGCGTGGGTGGAAATCCGAACTGCGCAGCTCTACCAAAGGCTGCAGGGCAGGATGCAGCTCCTCATGGAGGAGTGGGAGGCCGACATGGCGGACGTTGTAGCCACCGTGTGGAGACGCGAGGAGGAGGCGGAGAAAGGGAGGGTGAGTGACCCACGTCCCGATGCCCTTGAAGGGCCGGTCATCGCGGCTGTGGGGCCCGGTCCAAGCCCTCTCCCCCCGTTGCCTCCCTCGCCACCCGTCCCGGAGGCCGTGACCCCGCCACTAGGCCTGCTACCACCGCAACCGGTAGCAGTACCCAGCGTCCCCGCCCAGGCGGGTCAACCTGTAGCCGGAGCCCGCAGTACACCGGAGGTGTTACCGTGGAAGATTCCGAAAGTTGAACCGGAGGCATCCCCGGAAAAATCCCCCGAGCCGGAGCCGATGACCCGCTCCGAGCCGAAGGCCCAGCAGCGGAAAGCTCCAATGCCCATCCCCCACACCTCGGCTGGGGTGGCGCCGGGTTGCTGCTGCAAGGCAGCGCCCAAGGCCAAGACACCGCGGGACATGCCGCCCAGATTCCTGACAGTGGGCAACGTCCAGGATGTCCCGCGTGGCCCGACCCGTGCGCCGGAGCTCACAGCAGCGCCGTATTGGGATAGGGAGCCGGTACCGCTGGGTCTGGAGATCGCCGAGAGGGAGCGGAAGAAGGCCGAGCTGGTAGCCAGAGCCATCCGGGAGAAAGAGAACCTCCGGCAAGCAACAGCCCGTGTCCGGGGACCATTGTACGAGGGGCAGGTGAGGCGGTTTGATGTCCGCCGGGGCTACGGGTTCATCTACGAACCGGGCCTGGAGGCCGAAGTGTTCATAGCCCAGCGGGATGTGAATACCCACCTGCCTGAGGAGCATCCCGGCCGCAATCTGATGCCGGGCGACATCGTACAATACACCCGGTACTTTGGGGAGCGGGGGTGGTTTGCGCTGGACGCCAAACTTAGGAGGGGCCCGGAGGCCCGAGTGAGCGCAGCACTCCCTCCCTTGGCAGCGGCACCAGAGCTGGAGCAACCGGAGTAGGGCAGCGGATGCCCGTTGTACCGTCCCCGTTGGGACCACCACTTTGTTTGTTTGAAAAGTTGAAAGTTTGAAAAAATGATAAGTGAAATGATCCGAAGTTAACCTGATTTGCCTTGTGATTGAACCGGCTGGAGCCGGCACCGTTGTCCCCGTGGGGACCGTTTAAAAGTTTTGCATGGGAACTATCCATGGACACGCCCGTGAACTTGCAGGGCAACCACAGACGTTAGTGGCTTGTAAATATGTTGTTTACCGTTACTGTTTTCCGCAGGCCGCCTCCGGAGAGGCAGGTTGGAGGAAGGGCCCTGAGCAGAGCAGGCTAGGGCCCAGCCACCAAAGGAACCGGTGGCTACCCTCTGGAGGGAAAGGACAGATCCCGCTCGGGTACCGTGTGCTGGACTGTGGGTCAAGGGGTGCTGCCTGGGCTTTAGGGGCAGCATCAGGGCCAGGTTACTTGGGTGGGAGAGAGCGGAAACCGTAACCGTAAACCGTTATGCAACGTTAAAGTAAAATGTGCCTCCCGTTAAGGGAAGAGTTATTAAAAATGTATTTTTGTTTGATTTACCATGTTATCTTTTACAGAAAAATAAAACCGGTGTTGGACGGCAGCCCGCGGACGGTCTGCATTTTGCTAAGGGGGAATGTGTCGCCCTGGGCAAGCCAGGGGACACAGGTCACACACCACCACACCCTACATCCCAGCTAGGAACACCAAAGCTAACCAAAAACCCTTGTTGCCTTCCTCCAGAGGCTGATGATTCACACCAGGGGGTGGGCCAGGCGGTTGGCTCCGCCCACTGAGGAGGACACAGCTCTGGAGGCGGGAGGAAACCAGGCAGTTAGAGCTCAGGGAGAGCTTGAGTAAACAGCTAAGTGAAAGTGAAGGAGAAAAGTAGTAAAGGAGGAAAGCAAGAGTGGTGACAGAACAGAAGGAGTGTGCAAAAGCCTGAAGTAGTCCAGCTGTGTGCAGGACAGGTCAGCAAGGTTAGCAACGGCGGTGACTGTCTGGAGGGGGACCGTTTGGAAGTTCCTGGAAGGACCCCAGAGGCTGTGTGCCCGGCGGTCTGGAGCAGTGTTCCGAAGGACAGTCAGCACCAGGGCAGGGGCCTCTCGGACCCCGGCAAGGCTAGGAGTCGCCAGAATTTGCCAAATCCGTCAGTGAAGGGGACGTAGATCCCCCAACAACCAAGACCCGATTGAAGGCAACAGCCCAGCCAGTGTAGGAGAGACGCCGCCACCGCCAAGGCACCAGTTTCTCAGGGCCAGCGCCTGCGGGCAAAGAGTAGAGCTCCTCCGGCCCAGCTTGAAGCCGGGGAGCGGGTTACCAGTGGGGACCCATCGCAACCAACAAGTAAACAAAGGTGCAAGGAAGAGGGACATCACCGTCACCTACTGGGAGAGCAAGTGCAGCCGTCCGTGGGACCGTCTTACCAGCCATTTGGTTTACCGTGAAAACTGTGTCAACGTCTCAGGCTGAGTGAGTACCACAGTGCCGCAAGGCACAGCGCTGCCCCCCGCGTCCCTGCGCCCACCAGGCCCTGCACCTTCCAAGCCATCACCGGGCCCCGGGATCACCAACCCCTACCCACGGAGGGGGCAACATAACACCTGGCTGCTCCTCATCACCATCCCCGGGATCCCCACACCGAGCAGCGGTGGTGAAATCACCACAACCGTGGGTGGCGTCACGGACAATAAACAATCCCCACACCCAACAACCCCCTTTCACTCACGGGCGAGGAGTGCCGCTCGAGAAACCCCCGGGATCCGGCCCACAGCTCGAGCCACCACTGAGCAGCGGCGGCCGCCGGACCCGAGCAGAAGGGGTGAGCGCGGTGTGCTGACACCCTCCTCCCCGCCCGCGACAGATTAAAGTGGTGAACCAGGGTATATGTTTGTGTTTTTTATTTCTAATAAAGGATTTTTTCGGGTGTGTGTGTTTATTTACTGTAATTTACAGATTAATCATGGAGGGTGTCTCATAGACGCCTGACATGATTAATCTAGGACTTATTGGCAGCTATGGGCTGCCAATAACTCCTTATTACCCCGATTTGCCAACGCACCAGGTTAAATCGGGAAGAGCCGGGTACAGTCCCAGAACTGTCGCATATAATGTATGCGGCAATTCTGGGCGGCTGTTGGCTGATATTGTTAGGCTGGGGGGCTCCCCATAACGGGGAGCTCCCCATCCTGAGAATACCAGCCTTCAGCTGTATGGCTTTATCTGGCTGGTTTCAAAATTGGGGGGAACCGCACGCCGTTTTTTTTAATTATTTAATTATTTATTTCACTACACAGTATAGACACGCCCACCGGCTGCTGTGATTGGGTGCAGTGTGACACCTGTCACTCAGCGTGGGGGCGTGTCTCACTGTAACCAATCATAGGCGCCGGTGGGCGGGGAAAGCAGGGAATACGAGATTGTTTAATGGGCGGCCGGCTTTTTCAAAACAGTAAAAGCCGCCGGAGCAGTGTGAATGCCGTGCAGCGCCGGGGATCGGGGATCGGTGAGTATATGAGAGAGGGGGATAGACTGACATGGACAGAGAGTGAGGGACAGAGATAGTGACCGACTGACAGAGATTAGTGAATGACAGACATTGTGAGGCGCTTCAGAACGCAGCTTTTCAGCTGCGCTCTGAAGCGGACCTTTTTTAAGCTGCGGTGCAGAGCGCACACCTGCGCACATAGCATCAGACACCAAAATCGTATGAGGGATGTCACACGTTACAATTGACTAGGTTCGTGCAACAAAACGCTCAATTCTAGAGAATGATACGATGTGTTTGCGATCAACGGTTTTGCGTTCAATCCTGATCGCACGTAGCTGTCACACGCAGATACCTCACAAACGATGTCGGATGTGCGTCACTTACAACGACGGATTGTGAGATATATTGAAGCGTGTGTAGCGGGCTTTAGTCTCATTTAAACACCTAATTGCTGATTTATGTCGCACAAAGTGCTGAATATAACTATACTTGGATATAATTGATTTAACAGTATAGAGTTCCCCGAATTTTCGACCCCATAAAAGATTGCTAAATAGCTGCAATTTACAGATAGGATATAATTCCAGGTGAACATATGTGGTTTACTAATTTGGATTTTCCATGTATGTCTATTTAGATTAGCCCAAATCTGAATATGGTAAATTTCATATCATCTCCTATTATGGAATATGCTAAATTTTGGCCAGAATATTGTTCTTTGTCACACTACCCTGTGTGTTTCTATAAGTTACAAACAAAAGAAATACACAGGTTGCATATTGACCAAATTGTAGATTATATCAAACATATAATTCTGTGATTAACGGCAACCATGACTACATAACAATAATGGACAAGTCGCATAACAATGGCATTGAAGGACAAAAAGGAGAAAACGACCAAACGTCCAAAGTGTGAAAACAAGTTTTTTATTGATCAGTGCAAAAAAGTGGACATACAGACAAGAAATTTATTAAAAACCACACAACAACCAGGAAAGACCAGCAGTGTGACGATTACAGATATAAATCCCCAGACTAATACAGGCACCATATGTATACTGGCAATCAGCAATAGTTGATATAATATATATGAGGTAGAATATTAGTGGGTTAATAGTATGGAGAGATGTGATCAAAAATATAATTACATGATATAGGTTATTCAAGAAATATTCCCATGACTCAGAACATTACTGACTGCTCCTTATTTAAGCATATATAGACTATATTAACTATATAGCAGCCAGTCGTGCATCAATGAGAAAAAGGGGTAAAGAGCCACATCAGAGTAACCCACCTTTTCAAAAGTAATAACTGATTCCCTGAATAGGAATTATAAAGGTGCCGGTATAGTCAAATATGGGGCCACGTGGGAAGGTAAGCATGATCTGTTGCATAGAATATATAGACGAAATCATCATGAGACAAGAGGAGCAAAGAACCAGCAGGGTGTAAAATGTCCCAGGAGGTACCAGTCAATGGCACAAATAACCCGCTCCATATATTGGCAAAGGTAAACCAAAACTACATAACATACAGACAATGCTTTAACTTACCACGTGTGTGTCCGAAGAAAAACAAACAGCCGGAATTTCCGCCTACCCAGCTGGTTCTTTGCTCCTCAGAGAGGGCCAGGTATACAGCTTGGCGCATAGATGCAGAACCTATCTAGGATGGTGAGGCACCAGAGGTAGGTTTGGTCAGGGGTCACCATCTCCTCCATCACACAGAGTTTCCTTTCTCTTTCACTTGTTTTTTCCCCATACCTAGCATGACACACTATGGATTAGGTATGACATAAGGTGGCAGGATGTAGGGTCAGGTATTCAGCTTGGCGCATAGATGCAGAACCTTTCTAGGATGGTGAGGCACCAGAGGTAGGTTTGGTCAGGGGTCACCATCTCCTCCATCACACAGAGTTTCCTTTCTCTTTCACTTGTTTTTTTTCCCCATACCTAGCATGACACACTCTGGATTAGGTATGACATAAGGTGGCAAGATGTAGGGTCAGGCATTCAGCTTGGCGCATAGATGCAGAACCTATCTAGGATAGTGAGGCACCAGATGTAGGTTTGGTCAGGGGTCACCATCTCCTCAATCACGCAAAGTTTCCTTTCCCTTTGACTTGGTTCTTCCCCATACCTAGCATGACACACTATGGATTAGTTATGGCATAAGGTGGCAAGATGTAGTGGTCACTATGATTTATCTCTATCCAGAAGATCCAAAGGGGCACTATAGTCCCTTCACTCTATGGATACATGGTGGTTCAAGTGGTCAAGGAATACTTTTATTTATGTTTTACTGTGTTTGGGAGCCTATAAGTTCATAAATCTTGATGCCTTAGTTCATTTGCTTTATTTTAGAGAAATGCAACCAAACATGACAGCCTCTCACGATGTGACCTTGCCAATTGGCTTCCTTATTCCAATTCACCTCATTCTAGGCACCTTCATGCCATGTCCATGATATAGTCTCTTCCAAGAGTACAGAGGAGCTCACCTCATTTCGAGAAGTCACCCAGTCATTCCAGCAAAAGGAAAACATTCCCAGGGTATCCGTCATGTTTGATGGACTCCACCAGGCCCGACATTTACAGCACTTACTTCCCCCATATTATTCCAATATGGTCCTAACATGAAAAAACTATAGTAAAAAAAAAAACCCCAAAAAACCAAACTACATTTTGGAGGTGAAGTCCTGTAAGAAAAGAGCAATAGATGTCAATATGCATTATGTATCTTACATAATGTCCATAAAACTTAAGATAAATATTATCTAAAACTCAGAAAGTGTTCCTGTATCATAAGAATGTCCCAGTATAAAGTAATCACAGCCCACGTTATCCCCACATAAGAGTTTACTTTATCACAGACAGTTTGTGAGATGTTGGACGGCAACCACAAAGAAACAAACACAACATACAGTAGCGGGAGGATTCCATTACCAACTCCTCATGTAAACTGAGAGCAAAGAAGATTATATTTACATTTTGCAACTTTGAGATTTTGTATTTGTCAGAACGTATAAATATGTTTTGAAGCGTTAGCCTTTACGTGTAGCTATGTGTACAGGGTCCCGTACGGTAGTCGAGAGTGAGGGATTGACTCCGGATGCCCTGGCATGTTACGTGAAATACCTGGTCCTGGCTGGGTGTGTGGACTTGTGCCATGTGGGTTGGGAACCATGTAGATCATTGACGTCAGCTGGCCAGGACAGGGTGACGACTCACACTCACAGAGAGACCACAGTTTAAATAACTCTTTACTGTACGGTTCATTCTCTGTCAGAACTTCACGTTCCAGATACCGGGTACATATGTTCTAGAACGATATACTTTTACAGAGCGTTATCAGATAGAGTTCAACTTCCCATTGGGTTGCTTCAGCTCTTGATGTTCCTGTGAGTTCCATCGGAATCCAGTTCAGCTTTACAATACACACTATTATGGTCACCTTCCCATCATGTAGTCCTGTGTCCTATCACCTTAGATGTCCCATCATGACCAGAGTAAAGCTTTGCTCTTCCGGACATTACCTACATACAGTAAATATACAGCAATATTGTTTCCATCTTATGCACCCTCTACATGTATAATCCCAGGTTATCCATTTATTAAAAAAAAATCAACTTTGTCAGGCATCAGAGGAGAGGCCTGCATGTAGGAACAGGAAGGCTTGCGTGAAATCATGGGTTCAACCACTCCTGTCCAATTCTTTCCTGGGGTGGAGGAGAGGGGGTATTAGTGCAGGACTATCCAGGAGCAGGGCAAGGAAGGTGGCCCAGACATCTTCACCATCAGAAGTATCTCTGGGATCAGGGACAGCTATTGTCCCCTAGCCTTAGGGCCAGATTAGGAGCCCTAGTCCCCTGTTATCCCCTCATTCCCCATAGCACCTCCCAGAAAAGAGTGATACCCTTTCATTTTCTTTGTGGTGAGGCCAATCTACTAGGTCCAAAGGCATATTCAGGGAAACGGAAACACAATAAGGATGGTAAATAATCTGTTAGAAATGGGTGCGATTATAGAATATATGGTAAAGTAGGTAAGAGGGAGAGGTCGGCGTCCACCATCAATGTCCAGGAGAAAATAGTTAATGAAAACAATCTGTTTATTGAAGATCCATTAAAATCATGTGAGTACAAACAACATAATAGCAGACAGGTACGCGTTTCGGACAAGTAGTCCAGAATGATATGGAGTGATGTTTTGATATCCATGCATTCCTGCCACCTTATTCTTCAGGTTGGCAGGGGTTACAGAAGACGGACCCTGTCAATTATCCATGGGTCGCATATCCTACCATATATCACTTTCTCATAGTAACTATATAAAAATTGCTACCTATCACCAGTATGTATGGATTTTTATACTTCATATGTGAGGTCCTTTCTAATATTGTATTTTTGACCATATGATTCCATAATTTGTTCTTTGTGGAGGGTTTTAGAAGTTATACGTCTTGTATAGTATAGTCAGTGTATAGTATATGCCCCATTGTCCTAGCCAATAGTTTACAGATAAAAAACATTTTTTTTTCATAGGGGCATAACTATAGTGAGTGCAGGGGGTGCAGTCGGTTTCGAGCAACCAAAAGGTTATATCGACCCATATTAATACCAGTGATATTTGAAGATTTTTCATTGGGGCCTACAAGTCATTGTCAACCCATATAAATTAGCCCCTATACAATAATATAGAACACATACAATTGTTTCATGATTTACAACACCGTACAAAGGAACATATTGATCAAAACTGTAAAGAACAATCTTTGTTGCTCATAGCAACCAATCACAGAGCAGCTTTCATCTCTGAAGCTGCTATGGCAAAATGAAAGCTGTGCTTTGATTAGTTGCTATGGGCAACAGTTTGTGTTAAGCACTTTTGATAAGTCTGGCCTAATTCACACCCCAAAAATCACTTCTCTACATCACTTGGTGGTACAAAGGCTCCAAAGGATGACGGTACCCCAGTAAACTGATTCCGTACCCTTTATAATTAAAGAGGTGGTTCACTACTCTGCAATAGTGACCACATCTCTGTAAAACTAATAGGAAAGGCTTTTTCTGAGTACCTTCATCAGCCAATTCTGCCTGTGAGTGATTCTATCGCAGTCCGCTAATCTCCATGAAGTGACCCCCGGGGCTCCATGACCTCTGGGATCTGGTGATGTCACATCAACATCCAGTTGACCTGACATTACTGCAGCCGCCCCAGTTTTCCTGAGTGACTGGTGTGTGGGCTGCGTTTCACCGCTCGTCACAGCCCAGCATCGCTCCTGCTTACAGCATTCTGCAGTGAAAGAGACATGCTGTGCTGTGACGCTGGGCTGTGACTAGTGGTGAAACGACGCCCACAGCCCAGTCACACTGGGAGACTGGTGTAAAGTCACCACTAGGGGGAGCCGGAACACTGGTGTGTTTAACAGGATTATGGATCCACAAGGTGTCACAGGAGTAATCACAAATATAAGCAGGGTCAGAGCCGGGAGGTCACGCAGTACAAGGGAATAGGTTGAGTCAGTATCAGGAACGAGCCGGAGGTCGGGAATCAGGAGAGCAAGCCAAAGAAGGGGGCGCAGGGACGGAACAACAAACAGGGAGCAGGAGAGGTAGACCAGAAGGTAAAACAAGAGGGAGGGAATGGGAGTCAGGAAGGTTGGACTAAATAGGGAGGACGAAAGTCAGGGAGGTCGGGCGAGATAGCGGGCAGAATCTAGAGAAATTATAGGGACCAGACGCACACGTTGCAGAGCAAAGCTATCACTGGAGCTACACCGATGGAGGAGACATGCTGATAAAGCGGTGGCACAGAAGGATAGGCTTTTCCCATCAGCCAAGCACACGGAAACACCGACCGCATAACCAGGTGACAAATACAATTTTGCAACAGCAGAGTCTAAAGAAAATTGTGACAACTGGGCCTGCTTCGGTGATGTCAGGTCAACTGGAAGTTGAGGTGACATCATTGGATCCCAGAGGTCACAAAGCTCCGGGGTTCACTTCATGGGGATGAGCGGACCACTATAGCACCACTCACAGGCAGAATTGGCTGATGAAGGTATTTAGAAAAAGCCATCGCTATCAGTTTTACAGGGAGGTGGTAACTATTGCAGAGTAGTGAACCACCTCTTTAATTTATGAGTGTATCATGAGCTCCTACACCCTAATGCATTAAATGTAACAAAGCCATGTGGCATTTATAACACTGATGTCTTCTTATTTGGAAGCCTGGGCCTGAGTGTAACCCCTATAGCCACTTTCCTGAATATGGCCTTTCACGAGATGTACTCATAGATCCATAAATTGACTTTAGTTGGAAAGCGAGGCCTGTACCCATACAAGCAGTAATATACTTTTTCCTTAACGCACACGCTAGTGACAAAGCACACCCTGTGTTAGGATATTAGTCACCTAGTGAAACTTAATATAATCTCCCGGTAGCCAA
Organism: Anomaloglossus baeobatrachus; assembly: GCF_048569485.1. NCBI lineage: Eukaryota > Metazoa > Chordata > Amphibia > Anura > Aromobatidae > Anomaloglossus > Anomaloglossus baeobatrachus. Next base: position 61,482,646 of record NC_134353.1, read on the forward strand.
GAAAAAATATTTCTGGTTTCATATGTAAATCTGGAATTTTCATAAGTGTAATCGCTATTTGTACGGGAATCTGGAGAGATACAGATTCAGTCGGCTCGTTGGCCACAGGTCAGGGTTCTCACCGAACTCCGACCACAGCTAAAATGCTATAATTTCTATCGAGACAGACTGTACTTTATGCTCCGAAGTTACAATCACAATCCTCTCTTTATGTTGGCAGAAGCAAAAAAAAAAAAAAATAGGAATACATTGCTTTTCCAGAGCCTCTTGTTTATGATTTGTTTAGGCATGGCTTACTAAGTGTGACCCCATGGCTGCTCATGAAAATGCCAGCCGAGACCTCACACCTTCAAGTATTTGATATAGCTGGGACTTATAAATCAAGCCTCACATATAGGAGCAGCGAAAGTGTTACATCTCGAAAATAGTGCACAATACGTCTTATTAGCGCCACGTTTATTTATCCAGGAGCTGATGTCGATGTTTGGCCTACTGTGGTGCACGTATGAAAAGATTATTTACAGGCTTCATGTATCTTGGTTCATGACTCATAGGACCTGATATTGAACTTTATGAGGAAGGGGAGTAGCTATAGTGAGTTCAGGGATAGCAAAGGCACAAGGTTCCTGGAGCCTGAGAAGGCCCAAATGACAACCTACTATAGCAAAGACACTTGGTGCCTGGAGCTTGAGGAGGCCAAATACCACCCTACTATAGCAAAGGCACTTGATTCCTGTAGCCTGAGAATGCCCAAATTCCACCGTACTATAGCAAAGGCATTTGATTCCTGGTGCCTGAGGAGGCCCAAATTCCACCGTACTATAGCAAAGGTACTTGATTCCTGGTGCCTGAGGAGACCCAAATGCCACCCTACTATAGCAAAAGTACTTGATTTCTGGAGCCTGAGGAGGCCCAAATGCCACCCTACTATAGCAAAGGCACTTGGTTCCTAGTGCCAGAGGAGGCCCAAATTCCACCCTACTATAGCAAATGCACTTGGTTCCTAGTGCCAGAGGTGGCCAAAATTCCACCCTACTATAACAAATGCATTTGGTTCCTGGTGCCTGAGGAGACCCAAATGCCCAAATGCCACCCTACTACAAAAGAAGAAAACAATATTTTAAAGAACACATACTGTGTTTTTCTAAAAATAAGCAGGAATTTCTGGCCTTTTCGGAGCAAGGCTTAAGTATAAGCCCAACCCCGAAAATAAGCCCTAGTCACGGTTCAGTATTGAGGTACAGACCAAACACCCTAGCCGCACAACTATCAGCACTGCTCGGAACCAGTCTTCCTGAATAACCAACAAAAAGATTTTAGGGGAGGCCAAAAAGCACTACCTAGAAAGAGAGATGAAAGCATGCAGTAACAAACAGAAAACCCATATGAGGGCAACTGTAACAGGCACAAATAAGGTGAAAGGATAAAGGGTCTGGAAGGAAAACACATGGACTACAGCAGACACTATACTTAAATCCCAAATATGAAGAGCTGGAGATTCAAGGAAAGGGTCCACATAGACCTATAGCTAGCAAAAAAATGCAGTAAAGGGAGAACATACATATCCCCACCTAGGCTGTGATAGGACAAACCAAAAAGCAAAAATGCAAAACATCATATTTTGTTAAATAACCAAGAGAAGAGGAGTAGGATCAGCAGATACTGTCCACCTTTGCAGCAATTGTGATGCAAGTTAGCATCAGAGTATGTGTGCACGCTGCACAGCGTCGGACTGGCTACCGGAGGAATCTCCAGTAATGCCAGGCCTGGATCCAGTTACCTGCATTGCACTCCGGAGCTCTCACCTGAGCTCCGGAGTGCAGCTTAGACTGAACCGCGAGCGCCGAGTGATTGATTCCCCAGCGATTGCGGTTCAGTTCATGACAACTGCAGAAAGGCCGGGCTGATCTCCGGTGCTCTCACCTGAACTCCGGAGTTCAGCCAGGCCTGTCCGCAGCTGTCATGAACTGAAACGCAATCGCTGGGGAATCAGTTCAGTTCAGTCCTGCAAACTCTGAAATCAGTCAAGGCTGCAGGTTAGAGCTCCGGAGTGCAATGCAGGTAACTGAATCCAGGCCTGGCATTACTGGAGATTCCTCCGGAAGCCAGTCCGACGCTGACATTGCAGATTAGGTTTCTGCACCAAAAAAGCACATTTTGGCAGAAAAATGCATGCGTTTTTTGGTGCATCTTAGTGCGTTTTTTGGGCCATGCTTTTTTTTGTGTGAAATCAATGCTTGAAAGGGCTAAAAAATGGAGGAAAAAAATCACACCAACTATTGATATGCTTAAAATTTTTCCAGCACCCAAAACTGCAAGGAAAAAAGAAGCAGCGTGTGCACAGCGCTTCAGAATTCTCATTGACTATGCTGACATAAGGACAGACATACAGATTTGGGCTACAAACTGCACAATAAACTGCACCAAATCTGCAACAAAAAATCAGTGTTACTATTGCTTTATTTCTGGCAAATGTAAGCAGCTGATCCCCCTTTGGTTTAAATACGAAAATATGAAAATTATAATTTTTTTTTCAAAATGTTCAAATTTTTATTTAATTTTCCTATTACAAATTTTCTAACTAAAAACAATTATATTAATTCTGTGGAAAATGTGGAAAAAAATGAATAGTTTTTAATTTTCATTAAAAAAAAAAATCAAAACATTTTGTTTAAGACTTTGAGAATTTTAACTTAACATGTAAACTTCTTAATAGTGGGAAAAACAATAGGAAACTGCAGAGAGTTAAGACCAACCGCATCATTCTGGCGCTGCGCTCCTTTTACAGTTTTATATTGGTGCTTTAAACCCTTTTATGAGCCTTTCCCATACAGACTCCTGCTCAACATTGAATGGACAGAATGAAAACATAAACATGCACAAAGTCGTGCACATCAAGAAAATGATTATAGAGGTTGCACAGGACTTTGATGTTGATGACCTATTCTTTCGATCATCAAAGTCCCCAATATCCCCCTTTAATAAGGGTCAAAAATCAATCTACATACTGCAAACTGGGGATCACTCTGAAGTAAGACTGGGAGGTAAGAGGTGATATGTGATACACTAGGTATCCAACCCGAAGTATCCTGATTCGCTGTTAAGCTTGACCTACGGTGATTTACGCATCACAATCAGGGCCACAGAAACAGAGCTATAATAACGGATTGGAAAAGTAAAGGTCTACAACATGATAATACTCTGTTAACCCTCTTTGGTAGACCTGGCATCTGACCACTAGACAGTCTCAGTATTATTTTTTTATGTTGGTCTGTGTTAGAGATGAGCAAACCTTTTTGGTCCACAATCCCTAATTTCAGATTTGGTAAGAGCCTTAAGCCTGCTTTACACGCTGCAGTGTATCTTACAATGTGTCGGCAGGGTCACATCGTAAGTGACGCACATCCGGCATCGTAAGGTACATTGCAGTGTGTGACAGGTACGTGCGATTGCGATTGAACGGTAAAACGTTCATCGCACGCACATTGTTCATTTCTCTAAAATTTAACGTCAGATTGTTCATCGTACCCGTGGTAGCACACATCGCAGTGTGTGACACTCCGAGAACTATGAACAGATCTTACCAGCGTCCTGCGGCTCCCGGCCAGCAATGCGGAAGGAAGGAGGTGGGCGGGATGTTTACGTCCCACTCAGCTCCGCCCCTCCGCTCCTATTGGCCGGCTGCCGCGTGACGTCGCTGTGACGCCGAACATCCCTCCCAGGAAGTGGACGTTTGCCGCCCACAGCGAGGTCGTATGGACGGGTAAGTACGTGTGACGGGGGTTAATCGTTTGTGCGGCACGTTCAACAAATCGAACGTGCCACACTTACGATGGGGGCGTTGCAGATCGCATACGATATCGTATGCGAAATTGCAATGTGTAAAGCAGGCTTTAGCCTGTTCGGTTTGGATTCGGTTACCCGAGCACTTTGCTCAAAAGTCGGCAATGTTCGGTAAGTGTTCGTTGCAGAAAACCCACTCCCGGCCCCATCACAGCCATATCAAGTTTTGGCATGTCAAGTTCGTCGAACAGCTCGGCAAACATCGAGAAGCTCGGTAAAGATCGGCGAATCGAACGTTGAAAGAATCGCTCATCTCTAGTCTGTGTATACTGGCAGTGTACACCTGTCCCTGACTATGGATCATGTGTATGCCAGTCCCTAAACCCAACTGGGTGATTCTACATCCCCTTTTTGTATTTATAATTGGGTCCCATCTACTATGGATATGCTTCAGATGTCTAAAATTGGATATAAAATAATTTATCGATGGAAAGTAGTGGGGGCATCTAGAGTCATAACCTGAAGCTCAGATGCAAATCTGTAATATCACCCTCATCTTCCTGTTTGGTTGTGTAGCAACTCCCAAGGGAAATAGGCAACACCATAAAAACTGCAACTCAAGATGCCAGTTCCTGTACAGACTAGAGATCCAGACCCCGCACTCCCTAATGGTTCCTGCGTGAGCTGAGATAGTCCTGACCACAAACTAAACAATGGCAACTTGGACCTCTTCTGCCTGATTGGCCATTGAGCACTTAACGTTCCTCCTAAAGAACCAAAGGGCAGACTAAAGTGCAATTTACCTAAAGAAGAGAAGGTGTGCTGAGATAGCAAGTGATCCCAGAATGAGTAAACCAAATAACGAAATACAAAATACAAGATAAGGTAAATATTGCTCAAGAATATACCTCCTACTTTTTAACAAACAGAAGATAGGTGCAGAGTAAAGAACATAAACAGCAGAGAGATGAACCCTAGCTGGTCTTCCACTGACTGGTGTAAACAAACAGCAAAAAGGTTGGACATCCAAATGAGACCTCTCACCAGCAGGAAATAACAGCAAAGGTAAAGTATTTAAAGCAGCACCCAAAAGGTGATTGGGTAGACAAACAAGTAAATGAATACACTTGTTACCCTAATAGAACTAAAGCATGCATTACAGGAACTAAACACTCAAAGAAAAGGTGTATTCTCCATGGTTCCGTGGACAGAAAAGCTGACCATAGAGCACAGGCTCAAGAGTTGAATCCATATGCATGATTACCTTGCGCAAAGAAGCCTTTTGACCCTCAACAGGAAGATCTAAGCATCTATTCTAGTCATGCTCCTGTTAAAGGGTTTCTCTGGGACTAACCAATTGATGGCCACCAAACAATGTTCAAGGCTGCTATGTTCCTTTCCATACTTTGCTTACAACCATTGTCTGCCGGAGAAGATATCAGAGGATCGGTGAGGGTGGCGGGTGTTGGACCTCCACCAATCTCATGTTGATGACCTATCCTATGGCTAGATCAATAATATGTTAACCCTATACAACCCCTTTAACTTCACAAAGGCTTACTTGCCAGAAGTTTGGTATTTTCCAGGACAATCCTGGCAACTGGACCATAATATGGTTGGGGTTCAACAAACCCATGCCCAAAAGTGGGTGTTTTTGGGCCCTTGCTCAATGTTTTTAGCAGTATGGCTTAAATGTTCTGAAGTTTGCACTTTGAATGTTGGTAACTATGCTTGGCAAGATACAGGCACTAGAGTTCATCTCCTTCCTCCCTGAAGAGACAGTTTGGATATTTCCCAGAGGAGCATTGCAGCTATAAGACTCCTCACTGGCAGCCAGATTGGTTTGTCAGGTCTCCGCAAGGAGAAATGTTTTCCCCTGAGACACCACTATAGCTTCTCATACAGTCAGATCAGATCTCATACTTTGCACTGACAAGGGGCAATCTCCCCAAAACAAATGTTTTCCCCTTAGACCTGGCAAGACATACTGTAGATAATTTAACTAGGATGTAGTCATGTAATATGTAATAATTTGGTTTTGTAAAGTGCAGTGCTCATACAGCATGGTGTCATCGTGTACAGTAGTGTGCAACATCATTGGTGGTCGCTGGACCCGCAGCTCTTGCCTTGGCAGCCAAGAGGTTCAAGGTTCATCTTCGGCGGTCTCTTGGGTGTTATGGCTGGTGCATAAGTGGAGTACTGTAAGTTTTCATCCCTCATCTGACCCAACACAATCACATAATGTGAAATCAGACAGAAACCTTTCATGGATGTTGAAGAAGAAAAAGGTCAAAGAACGTGCTCCAAACAGGTCAAGACCTTAAATACATCTGTGCCTTGTACATATTTCTACTTTCTACGGAAAAGGCCACACAAGAAGCCTCGGAGGTTTCTATTAACACTCATGAAAGTTCTCTTTGAAGCTGACTAATGGAACCATAGGAAGCTCCGCATTGATTTTATTAAAATACCTAATTCAAGTCCAGACATTTCTCTTTGTTTTTGATTACCTGCCATTAATTGCAGCTTTTTGGGGGGTTTTCGGGGTACATGTTTGTCCTCCATTGTGATGTTTCCAAGATGATTCCATTAAAGCCGAACTGACAAAACAAAAACAAACAAATGCCAGTAGCAGGAAGAATGCCGTCGTCTGCCGCTTCACTTATTGTCTTGGCATCTCTTAGCCTCCATTTCTGCTTTTGTTTCCTTAAGATTAGCTGTTCCCGCTAAAGCCAGGATGAAACCGTTTGTATACAATGTCCTCGGCTTTTGTTTATTTTCATCTACCATCCAGGCAATTGTTAGTAAAGATGTAAAATCATAATCTTTAAGGAGGAGATCGGGCGGGTGAAGTGAACGAGGCGTGTCTTGAATTCAGGACATGCAAGTAATAATTAAAAAAAAATGAAAGTGGTTGTAAAAGATTGGAAAAATCTTGGCTGCATTCAATACCGCAATTGTCTATGGGTTAAGGCTGGTATTGCACTTTCATCGCAGATGATGGAACTAAGGCCGGCATCACACGGGACGATCTATTGTGTGATTGCACGAGCGATCGTACCCACCCCCGTCGTTTGTGCGTCACGGGCAATTAGTTGCCCGTGGCGCACAAAGTCGTTAACCCCCGTCACATGTACTTACCTCCCGAACGACCTCGCTGTGGGCGGCGAACATCCTCTTCCTGAAGGGGAGGGACGTTCAGCATCACACAGCGGCCTGCCAATAGAAGCGGAGGAGCGGAGATGAGCGGGACGTAACATCCCGCCCACCTCCTTCCTTCCGCATTGCCGGCGGGATGCAGGTAAGCTGTGTTTGTTGTTCCCGGGGTTTCACACGGAGTGACGTGTGCTGCCTCGGGAACGATGAACAACCGGAGCACAGAAGGAGGAACGACTTTTTGAAAATGAATGACGTGTCAACGAGCAACGATAAGGTGAGTATTTTTGCTCATTCACAGTCGTTCAGATGTGTCACACGGTACGATTTCTCTGACAATGCCGGATGTGCGTCACGGAATCCGTGACCGTGACCCCGACGACATATCGTCCGAAACATCGTACCGTGTGACGCCCGCATCAGTTGTGATATCACGCACAATCTTTACCATTAACTTACAAAATATTCATCTGTCATGTTAATCATTTAAAAGGTTATTCAGTCAAGAATCATTTTTGAAAACAGAAAGGGTTAAAATAGTTATAGAAGTCACAGTCACCTTACCGATCCCCCACACAGTTTTTTCTGTCACCTCCCGGTCAACCAGCACTTTCTATACTTCCTGCTGCTATGATGACTTCCTGATGTACACATGTGACCACTGCAGGCAATCACTAACTGTAGTGGGTGATCGTTATGTAAATAGTGGCAACAGGCAGCGCTATAGTCGTGGTCTGTGTCTTGCCTGGGTGCGACCCCCAGGCCTTGCTATAGGCAGATTGTGTCACGCCTATAAGGATAGGCTCAGGGTTGGCTTTCTTGTTTACTACCTGAGACCATGCACATTTTAACGTTGCTTTTTTCCTTTGGGCACTTAAGGATTAAATTCTTCCCTGGAACAGCAACAGACTTGCTCAGCTGTCGTCAGTTGAGCAATTCCGGGCTGTATTTAATCCCTCCTCTTCCTGGAGAGGTTGCTGGTTATTCTATTCAGTTAGGAGCTAGCCAGGGAGCAAAGAGGACTTGTTGTCACTACTGCTGCTATCTCCTGTTTATTGTAAGTTGTTGCTCTACCGCCTTTTCTTTGTACCCTTATCCCATCCTCCTTTGGTCAACCTCTGGTGCAGGTTTTAGGGGTGTCTGAGTTTTATTTTACCCCTGTTAGTCATTCTGAGTTCGTGGGTTCTTGGGATCTCTGTCCCGGTCTGTTCCCTGGGTGGTGGTAACATAGTAATCAGGGCCGGGACAGGAGACTACCATTAAATGTACCATCAAGATAAGGGACAACACACGGACTCCGGTCTTAAGCAGGCTTTACACGCTATGATATTGCTAGCAATTGCTAGCGATATCGTACGCAAAAGCACCTGCCCCCGTCGTGCATGCGATTTCGTGTGATCACTGCCGCAGCGAACATTATCGCTACGGCAGCATCACACGCACTTACCTGGTCGGCGGCGGCGCTGTGACTGCCGAACAATCCCTCCCTCAAGGGGGAGGGACATTCGGCATCACAGCGACGTCACTGCGACGTCACTAAGCAGCCGGCCAATAAAAGCGGAGGGGCGGAGATAAGCGGGACGTAAAATCCCACCCACCTCCTTCCTTCTGCATTGCGGCCGGCGGCAGGTAAAGAGATGTTCCTTGCTCCTGTGGTGTCACACACAGCGATGTGTGCTGCCGCAGGAGCGACGAACCACATCGATAATCAACCATTACCGATTTTTGGTTTTGGGACGATTCTCCATGGTGAACGATTTTCACCATTTTTGAGGTCGCTTAAGGTCACTGGTACGTGTCACACGCTGCGATATCGTTAATGACGCCGGATGTGCATCACTAACAACGTGAACCCGACGATAAAACATTAACGATATCGTAGCGTGTAAAGCCCCCTTTAGAGTCAGCCGAGAAGCCCCTGTACCATACTTATCTCCCAGCTACAGGTTGTCAGGTTGGTGAGCGTCTGGGGTTCATCCACTTACTTGCCCCTGGGGATACTTCGGTTCCTTCTCTTCTCTGAGCCCGGATTCAAGCAAGAAGACGACAAAATTCAGGGTATCTTTTTCGTAAACACAACGTTACTTGGTCTTCAGATTGGTTATAGAGGAATAATTTGAAATTGCTATCTTCCTTTCTCTTGTTCATCACTTTCTGGGCACTCCTGCACTGCACTGAGACTTCTGTACTCGATTGCTGTCTCCTCTACTGGCTGTGTTCTCTCCCACCAGACTGGTCCATCCCTGACCAGTACCTAGGGTCCCATTTCTGCTCTGTTTCATTCCTCAGGGTCCTGTGTTAGCCCAGCCGTCCCGCCGACAACGAGGAACTGCTCATAGCGGGACTGATCCGGCCCCTTCACAACTCACACCCTGCTCCCGAGGCAGACATTTTCTTCTCCTCCAACTTTTCCCTGTCCCAGGAACTTACTCCCCAAGCTCCTCCCAAAGGCTAAAACTTTTCTTTAACCCCTGGTGCACTTGCTGTGGGATGCGGCCGAGGTAAACGGCTCTCGCAACCCAGCCTGCCTATTCATTTACTACCGGTGTCTCAATATCTACCTGCCGAACCTGAATCTAAAGCCCGCTTTACACGCTGCAATGTATCTTACAATGTGTCGGCGGGGTCACGTCGTAAGTAACGCACATCCGGCATTGTAAGGTACATTGCAGTGTGTGACAGGTACGTGCGATTGCGATTGAACGGTAAAACGTTCATTGCATACACATCGTACCTTTCTCTAGAATTGCACGTCAGATTGTTCATCGTACATTGCAGTGTGTGACACCCCGGGAACGATGAACGGATCTTACCTACATCCTGCGGCTCCCGGCCCACAATGCGGAAGGAAGGAGGTGGACGGGATGTTTACGTCCCGCTCAGCTCCGCCCCTGCCGCGTGACGTCGATGTGACGCCGAACGTCCCTCCCACTCCAGGAAGTGGACGTTCGCCGCCTACATCGAGGTCGTATGGAAAGTAAGTACGTGTAATGGGGGTTGATCGTTTGTGCGGCACATTCAACAAATTGAACGTGCCACACATACGATGGGGCGTTGCAAATCGCATACGATATCGTATGCGAAATTGCAACGTGTAAAGCAGGCTTAACATTGCTAACACCTTATCTAAAACATTTAATTTCCAGTTGTCTCTTAGCTGGTTGGAGCACGTTACCTGCTATGATCTCTCCCATAGACAGAACACCAGATGAGAGGGATTACTACTCTCCCATCTCTATGTAGCACATTTTTAAAAGGAACAGTAACATGAAGGTCATTTTACAACAATATTAAGCAGTGTAGCTTTGAACCCAGATCTTGTGTGAGACAAAACACTTACTGGAAAGTAAGAGTATAGGTCTGTCTGTTTCAGTACCTCTGTCTCTCATTCTGCTTCTGTCTCCACCTGCTCCTTCCCTCTCTTTTGACTCCAATAGAAATCATTCACCCGTTCTCTCAGCGAGCTGCCAGTCTGTCTTGTTTTGAACAAGATGTTTTTTAGCTGTTTTTTTAAGAGTGAATTATTAGTTTAGGAGACAGGTGGAGGGAAAGAAGTGGCTCATAAGTGGAGAAAAAAAGAACATACATACATACATGTATGTCTACATACAGTATGTATCACCGACGTCCCCTGAAGGGTCGCCGACTTACTCACTGCCCTGGCCGGATCGCGTCCTGCCCTGCACCTCATCGGCCATCCATGTGTCCTGCTATCTTCTCCTCACACCTAACCACCTAGTATGGCCGCACTGGCCCTCCTCTTAAAGGGCTGGCGCGTTATTTTCAAGAAATGCCACTCAGCCTATGGCTGAAAAGCACTGTGTATTTAAGGCACCCTCCTATTAGGGGAGGTGCATGTGCAACATATTCAGTTAGTCAGTAAACCAGTCTGCTAGCCAGTTGTCAGGTCCCATTACCCCTCTGTTCATCTCCTCTACCTGCTTTCCCATACTTGTCTATCTCTGCCATGCCTACCTGTCTGTCCAGCCTGCCTCAGTCACCCTGCTTGCACTCGTCTACACCTGAGTCCGTCACTTGTCTTTCCACAGTCCCGGTCACTGCCCTGGGAGTGGTACCTGGCATCTGCCTCGCGGTGGTCGTTTAGTTAAGTCCCTTCCACTAAAGGGTAAGCCCGGGCCCCCTGTGGTACAGTGGGTCCACTAATCCGGCTCGCTGCCTCTATATTGGCCGTGAGCATTACAATATATATCTATATGTAATATATTACAAAAAGTTTCTTTTATTTGCTCATACAATTGAATTATGCAAAGTTTTTCGAAATGACAGCAAATAGTTAGGACCCGGAGATGGATTGGGCTATGGGTTAACAATTAATTTCTTTCTTTCCAGATTCTGGGCCCCCGTTGTTACACGCAATACTTTATACCCTGTATAGGGATTTCTGAAAGTATTATGTCATAAATAAATGAATGGAATCTTATTTCGTCTGGAGACATAGATATATGTTGTGTACTTATAGAAGCCTTATTAACAATGGATGACCTGGTAGATTTCATCCAAGGGATCATCAGACTGGGAAATACACTGTGTATCATATTCACCAGTGACTTGTGGTAATGCTGCGCTCCTGGGTTTCCAGATTCCAGCCCGATTCACAGTATCTCGTAAGCTGAAGAAATGTAATGTCTTGAATTTCCATCAATGTTCCTTTATCTGTATTGCTGATGGTGACGCAGTTTCCAGGAAATGTAAGAATCCTCAAAGACAGATCCATCAATCATTTATCCAGTTTCAGAGACATGTAGATCATTCTAGCTTTTACTGCAGGGTATGCTTACTATATCATGCTTACTATATCATGATACGTGACGAAATGTGGCTCAATGATGTGCCTTGAAAAAGTATTCATACCCATTATCATTTATCTACATTTTTTCACATTACACCCATAAATGACGTGCATTTGTATTCAACGCCCTGTAGTCTGATACCTGTAAAAAAATTATGAGTGACCAATTGCCTCCAGAAGTCACATAATTAGTAAATTGACTCCACCTGGGTGTATTTTTTTTCTCAGTATAACTACAGCTGTTCTGTGAAGGCCTCAAAGGTTTGTTTGAAGCATCATGAAAACCAAGGAACACACCAGATAGGTCAGGGATAAAGTTGTGGAGAAGAGTAAAGTAGGGTTAGGTGTTAAATAAAAATATCTCATGGAGCCCAGTTTAATCCACCATTGAAAAATGGAAGGATTATGAAACATATGCAAACCTAGCAAGACATGGGTGTCAACCTAGATTAACATCCCAAGGAACGAGAGTACTAATTAGAGAAGCAGCTAAGATGCCCACTGTTACGGCCCCTGGGTCTGTTGCACCATGTTCCCCTTCTTCTCCTTCTGCTTCTCGTTTGCGTCGTTCCAGTCGTTTGGGAACTTCTTAGCTTCCTGAGTCTAAGTCCCAATTTTGAGCTACTGAGCATGCTCATGGACTTAGTCATTTCTGAGGCTAGGTGTGTACTCTGTTCTGAGCATGTCTGCAACGTGGCATTACATGATTGGCCATGGGTGATGTCGCAGATGATGCGGGGATCACATGGTCCTCGGCATGTGACGTGGCATTACATGATTGGCCGTGGGTGATGTCACAGATGATGTGTCGCGGGCGGGGAGGAGGGTGTCAGCACTGCGCTCACCCCTCTGCTTGGGTCCGGCTGCTGCTGCTCAGTGGTGGCTCGAGCGGTGGGCCGGATCCCGGGGGTCTCGAGCGGCGCTCCTCGCCCGTGAGTGAAAGGGGATTGGGTTTTGGGATATAGTCTATTGTCCGTGACGCCACCCACAGTTGTGGTGATTTGTTGGCACCACCGCTGCTCTGTATGGAGATCCCGGGAGTGATGGTATGGGGCAGCCAGTTGTTGTGTTGCCCCTCCATGGGTAGGGGTTGGTGATCCCGGGGCCCAGTGATGAGGTGGGAGATGCAGGGCCTGGTGGGCGCAGGGACGCGGGGGCAGCGCTGTGCCTTGCGGCACTGTGGTACTCACTCAGCCTGAGACGATGACACAGTTCTCGGTAAAACACACGGCTGGAAAGACGGTTCCCACAGACAGCTGCACTTGCTTTCCCCAGTAGGTGACGGTGACGGTCCCTCTGTCCTGCACCTATGTTGATGATGGTTGCGATGGGTTCCCACCGGTAACCCGCTCTCCGGCTTCAATCTGGGCAGGAGGAGCCCTACTTTGCCCGCAGACGCTGGCCCTGAGAAACTGGTGCCCTGGCGGTGGCGGTGTTACTCCTTAATGGTTGGACTGTTGCCCTCAATCGGGACTTGGTTGTTTGGAGACAGACGTCCCCTTCACTGACGGATTTGGCAAATTATGGCGACTCCTAGCCTTGCCGGGGTCCGAGAGGCCCCTGCCCTGGTGCTAACTGTTCTTTGTCCACTGCTCCAGACCGCTGGGTCACCACCCGTCCGCGGTCCTTCCAGGAACCTCCGAGCAGTCCCCCTGCAGACTACCACCGCCGTCTGCTGACCTTGCTGTCACTGTCCGGGCACACAGCCGGACTAACTTCAGGCTTTACTACTGTCTTTTTTCTGTCACTTTAGCTTTTCTCGTTAGCTCCACTACTACTTCCTTCTACTTTACTCCCCTAACTTGAACTGCCTGGTTCTTCCCGCCTCCAGGGCTGTGAACTCCTCGGTGGGTGGAGCCAACCGCCTGTCCCACCCCCTGGTGTGGACACCAGCTCCTGGAGGAAGGCAACAAAGATTTTGGTAGCTTAGATGTGCCTAGCTGGGGTGTAGGGTGTGGTGGTGCGATGACCTGTGACCCCTGGCTTGCCCAGGGCGTCACAGATGCAGGGATCACATGGTCCTCAGCATGTGACGTGGCATTACATGATTGGCCGTGGGTGATGTTTCAGATGATGCGGGGATCACATGGTCCTCGGCATGTGACGTGGCATTACATGATTGGCCGAGGGTGACGTGATTTCTGTCGTTGCTCGTTACTATTGGTCCAGGGTCGTTCCTGTTAATTATCCTCCATCTTGTGGGCGGAGACAAGTTTATAAAGGGCCCTGGAGCCTGCTTCTCGGCTCTCAGTCGTTACATGCGCTTGTGTGGATGCTCTATACGAGTCTGCATACTATCCCCACTACCAATCTCTATTGTGGTATCGGGTTAGGCAGGGACCTAGTACCTAATTGGGCGTCGTTGTACCCGCTTCCCATGTTTTAGGGGAGTCGGGCTAGGTAGGAACTTCTCTCCCTTCACTCCTGTTTACTTTCTGCGGATAGCATAGAGAGTTCCCTGGCTCCTTATAGTCCGGTTAGCACATGGGGCTTGGACAGGAACTTGCACTTGAGCCATTTCAGAGAAAGCTATTGCTCTCTGTTATCAGCTGTCATATTACACTTCCTCTATGAGCATAATAGAGGTTAGTTCTTAGGTTTGCCTGTGACCATTAACAGGAGACCTGTTCATTCTCTCCTTTCCTAGGAGCATAGTGTATGCTTTCTTAATTTACTAGCTTACTTATGTGAAGTAACAGAGGTATTTCCTATTCGTATGGGGTAGTCGCCCTAACTTATTTATTTGCCACCACATATTAGTGTATGCTAATACAGTACTCGCTGTGAGTTAAACAGGGTGTGTCGTACTAGTCCTTGTGTTGCTGTGAAGTAACAGGAACAAGTACTACTTCTGTGGTACAGACACCCTTTTCTGCTGTCACTAGCAGCAGTTGCACGGTGGGCCCTGACTGCCTCTTACTCGTAATTAGTTAAAATACCAGGCAGCCCCGTAACACCCATGGTGGCTCTAGAGGAGCTGCAGAGATCCACAGCTCAGGAGGGAGTGTATAACATGGCCGAGTACTAGCCAATGTTTTATCGGACAGTACTGTCTCCAATGTTATACGATGGGCCAATGTCGACCATCGCTTTTTTTTCTCATGCCAATTTAGAATGAGAAAACAATCGCTGCATGCCGTGATATCAGATGGCGTGCACCCATTCAAAATTATGGGTGCGTGCAAAACATCAGACTGCACTCGGATGTCAGAGAAGATGGAGAGATTGAGTTCTCCATCTTCTCTTACCCTGTGCCCTGATTCTCACATGCAAGAGAATTGTATTAGAGTAAATGACACTCTGATCAGAGTTTGACCTGAGTATCATTGACCTAATTTTCCCGATTCTCTCGCATGGAAGAATACATGCCCATGTGAGCAAACCCTTAGGGGTACTTTACACGCTGCGACATCGCTCAAGCGATGTCGTTGAGGTCACGGTGTTTGTGACGCACATCCGGCACCGTTAGCGACGTCGCAGCGTGTGAAAGGCTGGAGCAAACTAAAACGATCGCAAAAAAGACAAAAATCGTTTGTTTTGGAGTAGTTGTTTAATAACAAAAAATCGTTGTCAGGTAAGTAGCGATGTTGTTCCTCGTTCCTGTGGCATCACACATCACTATGTGTGACACCGCAGGAGCGACGAACATCTCCTTACCTCTGTCCACCGGCAATGTGGAAGGAAGGATGTGGGCGGGATGTTACATCCCGCTCATCTCCGCCCCTCCGCTTCTATTGGCCGGCAGCTTAGTGACGTCGCAGTGATGCCGAACGCACCTCCCCCTTGAGGGAGAGATTGTTCAGCAGTCACAGCGACGTCGCTGAACTGGTATGTGCGTGTGACGCTGCCGTAGCGATAATGTTCGCTACGGCAGCGATCACCACATATCGTTACAACGACGGGGGCGGGTGCTATCGCACACGACATCGCTAGCAATTGCTAGCGATGTCGCAGCGTGTAAAGTACCCCTTAGTCGTATGCTACAAAAATCCGGCCTTTATGGAGGGGTGTCAAGAGGAAAGCATTTTTTTAAAACTAGCCATAAGAAGTCTGAAATTTGTAAAAACCCGTGTACGGGACACAGTGAGCATGTAGAAGAAGGTGTTGTCAGATGAGGACATATTACAACTTTTTAGTCTAAATGCAAAACACTATGTGTAGTGGAAAACTAACACTGCACATTACGTTGAAAACACCATCCCCACCGTCATGCACAGTGGTTGCAGCATCATGCTGTGGGGAGGCTTTTCTACAGCAGGGGCAGGGAAGCTGGTCAGAGGTGATGGGAAGATGTATGGAGCTAAATACAGGGCAATCCTGGAGGAAAATCTGTTAAAGTCTCAAAAGACTTTAGATTCGGACATAGGTTCACCTTCCAGCAGGACAATGACCCTAAACATTCGGCCAGGGTTACAATGGAGGGTTTGGATCAAAGCATATCCCTGTGAGTGATGGGTCCAGTCACAATCCAGACTGAATTCTATTGAGAATCTGTGACAAGACTTGAAAATTACTGGTCACAAACGTCTCCATCCAATCTCTCTGAGAGAGCGAGTGTACGAAGAGGAATGGGCAAAAATTTCAGCCTCGAGATGATCAGAGCTGGAGGGACCTCACCCAAAAGACTTGCAGCAGTAACTGCAGCTAAAGGCGACCCTACAAAGTAATTAGCGGGCTGAATACAAATGAACCTCCCGATTTTCAGATTCATATTTTTAGATATAAATAGATAAATATAGTTTGATATAAATATTTAGAAAACCATTTATCATTTCCTTAGCACTTCACATACACTTGCTTCTTAGTGTTGGTATATCACATAAAATCCCAATAAAATACATTTAAGTTTGGTATGGTAATGTGAAAAAGTTCACGGGGTATGGATACTTTTTCAAGGTGCTGTGTAGAGAACATCATTTATAAGACACTTAAATATAACATCTACATAATACACTACTGTCTCATGCATCCCTGGTAGTCTAGTGGTAGTTAAGAGTCAAGTAAAATTTTTAATGTAATGTGAAATAGAGCCTCTCACCCTCCTATTTTTGTCAAATTTTGGGAGTAATTTCAGAATGGTGAAAAGAAGACATGTACATTTCTTTGTGTTCCAGGGCAGTAAAACCAATAATTGTAAATTCCCTGGTGGTCTAGGGAAGCTAAGAGTTTAATTTTACTTTTCTCAGTGGTCTAAAGGGGTGGATAGTAAATTTAGTTTCCTTTGGGTATTTTCTTAAGAAGATTCTTAAAGGGAACCTGTCACCAGATTTGGGGCCTATAAGCTGCGGCCACCACCAGTGGGCTCTTATATACAGCATTCAAACATACTGTATATAAGAGCCCAGGCCGCTGTGTAGAACATAAAAAACACTTTAGAATACTCACCTAGAAGGTCACTCCTGGACACCAGTCAGATAGGTGGCGCCGTTCTCATGGACCAGCGCCTCCTCTTTCGGCCATCTTGGTCTTCCTTCTTCTGAAGCCTGGGTGCATGATGCATCCTACGTCATGCGCACGTGCCGGTATTGAGGTCCTGCGCAGGCACACTACAATCTTTGATCTCCCCTGAGTAGGGCATATCAAAGTGCGCCTGTGCAGAACCTCAATTCCGGCCTGTGTGGATGACGTAGGACATGTCATGCATGCCGGCTTCAGAAGAAGGAAGAACAAGATGAGCAAAAAAGAAGGTGCCGGTCCCGGAGAACGGCACCACCCATCTGACTGTTGTGCACCGGAGCAACCTCCTAGGTGAGTATTATAAAGTGATTTTTACGTTCTACACAGCGGCCTGGGCTCTTATATACAGCATGTTAGAATGCCGTATATAAGAGCTCACTGGTGGTCGCCGCAGCTTATAGGCCCCAAATCTGGTGACAGGTTCCCTTTAAGTAAATGGGCATTTTCTTAGTTTGCAGTTCTCTGAAACCTTCCTTGCATGCTTCATAGATTTGTGTTAGGTCTTTTGTACTAAAACTTTGGGAAATGTGAAAAATTGTGCTATTCAGATTCTAAAATATTAAAGAAAAGGGGGACTTAGAAGGATTCTTGAAGGTTAATCCAGAATTGTTGCTTTAGCTCCAAAAAACGCACCATGTCTGACAGTGCATTGTGTCTGCTATTTGCAGTTAAGCTCTATTGAAGTTAATGGGGCACAGCTGTAATAGCAAACACCTCTGAGGACAGGGGTGCACTTTTTTTTGGAACAAAGCATCCATGTTTTCCTATCCTAGACAACTTCTATTGGTTATTATTTGCTATTTTTCCGCTGAGAAGTTACACTGTGTAGCAGACCGAGATATACTGGAGGGGAATTTTAATTTAGTTTACGAACGAGCCTCTCTCCTTGATCTTGACAAGCCCAGGAGACTTATTGGCCTCACATCTGTGCTGCAGGTGTTATTATGATATGATGAATATTACATACCGGACTCTATAATTTCCCATCCTATATCCACAATTCAGAATGTTCTCCGCATATGACACAAGGAAGGGGAAGTTCAGCTTCACAGATGTAATTTTTAGTGTGAAGATTCTTGGCTTGGATTAATATGAGACCCAAAGGAACTAATTTACTAAATAAATGCATAAAATAACAATAAACTGCAAATATTTCATAGGATGATATTATCTTGAGACCTATTCATCAATAAGGGAGGCACAGTTTGCTTTTCCAGAATTTATGGGTGAATGGAGTTTGTCACGAACAGCACTCTGCGGCCCCCTATCATCAGGGCAAATGTGCAATTGACTGACAATCCATGGATGAGGCCGTGGCTATTTCCACTACTAGGCCGATTATTGGGGAACTCACATTAAGTGTATTGTAAATATGCAATAAATTCCAACAACACATGGAATATATATATACAGTATATACAGTGCTGGCCAAAAGTATTGGCAATTCTGTCAGAGAATACTCAGTTTCTTCCTGAAAATGATTGCAATCACACATTCTTTGGTATTATTATCTTCATTTAATTTGTCTTCAATGAAAAAAAAAATTGTCATAAAGCCAAATTAGATATAATTGCACACCAAACATAAAAAACGGGGTGGACAAAAGTATTGGCACTGTTTGAAAAATCCTGTGATGCTTCTCTAATTTGTGTAATTAACAGCCCCTGTAACTTACCTGTGGCACCTAACAGGTGCTGGCAATAACTAAATCACAGAAAATGAGAAAAAGTCCAGCTCACCAGGGACTGACCTGCTGGTTGCAATCAGGGATCCTGCGCACGGAGTGAGGCTCGGTAACCATCCAGATTAGAAGTAAAAAGAGAAATTTCCAGCGCCAGGAATAGATTAAAAATCCTTTTTTATTGAAAATAAGGTATTAAAAATCCAGCAGATACCATATTAGATGTCAGAAGGTTGGCAGAACAACGCGTTTCGACGCTTCAGGTCTTAGTCATGTTCTGACTTAATGTATAACAAACTCCCTTATATCGGATCCCTAGTCCACTGATTAAATTCACATGTGTGGTTTCACTAGAGGCAACTCCTCAAGTAGTAGTTACGAGGGATCCAAGAAAATGGAGGTATACAATGGCAATGGATATATGTGATGTAGTATAACTATAAAAATATACACAAATACAAAAAATATATACAGAAAACATATATACACAATATACACAAAAATTGACAAAAAACACATTAAAATAATAATTATTTATGAACCGGATTCCCTTAATATTTTTAGTATACCTACAAATTTAATATGCAGTGATCCAACAAGACATTTACCACATAATAGTGTAAATATATTTGTATATCTCAATAAGTGTGAAATCCTTGACAGGATAGATATCTGACATATAGCTTTCCACATATATATAATATATACTAGCCTTGCAATGGTGTACCAAATTCAATAAGAAAATTTGTTATATACCAATCTAACATTCCATTTATTGTTATTTTTTATTAAAACAGGCGATATTCCAATAATGATTTTTAGTTACAAGATATGTGGGAAGGAAATAAGAAACCGCATGGTGTGAATAAGGGTGCCGGCATGTTAATCCCATTAGGTGTAAAACCAGTAGGAGTAAAGGAGAAAAAAACAGGAAGGTATAAAAGCCGATTATATTTAGTAATGTAATATCAAATCTTGGCGATTGTTCAGACCCTCCGGATGTCTAGAATTGAGAGTAAAAATCCAAAAGGATTCTCTGTTTAGTAATTTCCTTCTATGGTCTCCACCTCTGATCGGTCTAGATATCTGTTCTATCCCCTTAAATTGAAAACCACTAACATCACCCTGGTGCACCAAGGCAAAATGTTTGGAAACCGCTGATATAGCAATTGCATTCGGCTTAAAAACATCAGAGAGGTGTCTTCTAATTCTTACTTTCAAGGGGCCCGTCGTGCAACCTGTGTATTGGATGTTGCAGGTCCTACATGTTATTAGATATACAACAAAGGTCGTGTTACAATTAATTAAGGTATTTATGTGGAATGTTTTTTGATTTGAAGTGGACTGAAAGGTTTTTCCTTTTTGTGCAAAACCGCACGCTTTGCATTTATTCGCACCACATTTGTAAAAACCCTTCAAAGTAATCCAGGAGGATCTCTCTCTATGGTCAGCTTCACTCAAAAAAAGACTCGGAGAAAGAATGGTACCAAGAGTGGGGGCTCGTTTGGCAACACATCTAATATTATTTTTAGTTACTTGTTTTAAAATTGGATCCTCACCAAATATTTATTCACTATTTTTGTGATTAAATCATATTGTTTACTATAATTAGTCGAAAACACAATGTTATTACTTTGTTTCAATTTATTTTTATATATTCCTTTCCTTGAGTTTTTTCCTAGTAAGTCTGATCTGTCTATTTTTGCCACTATGGATTTGGCCCTATTGAGAACCCAAACAGGGTTTATACAAAAAATTGGTATTACAGGATCTACAGGATCCAGATACATATATTGAATTGAATGGTGATCCAACTAGACACTATAATAATCTATTGTTAAAAAATTTGGAGGAAGGTTATTGTACTGGTGCTATTAATGACAAAACAAAGGATTTTTTATTCAATAAAAATCCTGTTGTTCCAATTTACCATTGCCTCCCAAAGATCCATAAAAACCCTTTTCCCCCTCCATTACGACCAATTGTCTTGGGTATTGGATCTTTGGGTGAAAATCTGGGGGGTTGGATAGACCAATTTCTTCAACCCCTGATACCTGAATTACCGGGTTACATTAGGGACACAAAAGAAGTCGTTAGAGCATTGGATGGATATGAGTGGAAAAATCATTTTTTATGGCTATCATGTGATGTAATATCCCTTTATCCATCCATACCTCATAACATTGCATTACGATGTCTGTCTCAGCATCTGGATAGATTCAGTGATTATGATACCTGTCTCAAGGATTTCATAGTTTCCTCAATTGATTTTCTTTTGAACCACAATTATTTTTCGTTTGACAGAAAGTTCTATTTACAGTGTAGAGGAGTTAGCATGGGGGCCCGCTTCTCCCCCTCGCTTGCAAATATTGTGATGGCGAGATGGAAGGAGGATTTTCTATATGCCGAACAGAATAGGTTCTCCGGATATCTGCAATGGTATGGCAGGTATCTGGATGATCTGCTTATGATCTGGTCGGGCCCTACTGATACCATACAAGACTTTCTTACCTACATTAATGACAATGATTTTAATCTGAAATTTACATTTTCTTTTCATGAGACAACTATGAACTTCTTGGACATTACATTATGTACTGAGAATACGAATAGAGTTATTATCAAACCATACCGTAAATCTACTGCTACTAATTCTATCCTTACAGCAGATTCATGTCATCATTCACGGACTAAACATAATATTCCTGTAGGAGAACTAATTAGAATGAAACGAAACTGTTCCCAACCTAATGATTATTTTAAGGAAGAGACTTTGACTTGTGACAGACTCGCAGACAGAGGGTACCCTGTTTGGGTTCTCAATAGGGCCAAATCCATAGTGGCAAAAATAGATAGATCAGACTTACTAGGAAAAAACTCAAGGAAAGGAATATATAAAAATAAATTGAAACAAAGTAATAACATTGTGTTTTCGACTAATTATAGTAAACAATTTGATTTAATCACAAAAATAGTGAATAAATATCTACCAATATTTGGTGAGGATCCAATTTTAAAACCAGTAACTAAAAATAATATTAGATGTGTTGCCAAACGAGCCCCCACTCTTGGTACCATTCTTTCTCCGAGTCTTTTTTTGAGTGAAGCTGACCATAGAGAGAGATCCTCCTGGATTACTTTGAAGGGTTTTTACAAATGTGGTGCGAATAAATGCAAAGCGTGCGGTTTTGCACAAAAAGGAAAAACCTTTCAGTCCACTTCAAATCAAAAAACATTCCACATAAATACCTTAATTAATTGTAACACGACCTTTGTTGTATATCTAATAACATGTAGGACCTGCAACATCCAATACACAGGTTGCACGACGGGCCCCTTGAAAGTAAGAATTAGAAGACACCTCTCTGATGTTTTTAAGCCGAATGCAATTGCTATATCAGCGGTTTCCAAACATTTTGCCTTGGTTCACCAGGGTGATGTTAGTGGTTTTCAATTTAAGGGGATAGAACAGATATCTAGACCGATCAGAGGTGGAGACCATAGAAGGAAATTACTAAACAGAGAATCCTTTTGGATTTTTACTCTCAATTCTAGACATCCGGAGGGTCTGAACAATCGCCAAGATTTGATATTACATTACTAAATATAATCGGCTTTTATACCTTCCTGTTTTTTTCTCCTTTACTCCTACTGGTTTTACACCTAATGGGATTAACATGCCGGCACCCTTATTCACACCATGCGGTTTCTTATTTCCTTCCCACATATCTTGTAACTAAAAATCATTATTGGAATATCGCCTGTTTAATAAAAAATAACAATACATGGAATGTTAGATTGGTATATAACAAATTTTCTTATTGAATTTGGTACACCATTGCAAGGCTAGTATATATTATATATATGTGGAAAGCTATATGTCAGATATCTATCCTGTCAAGGATTTCACACTTATTGAGATATACAAATATATTTACACTATTATGTGGTAAATGTCTTGTTGGATCACTGCATATTAAATTTGTAGGTATACTAAAAATATTAAGGGAATCCGGTTCATAAATAATTATTATTTTAATGTGTTTTTTGTCAATTTTTGTGTATATTGTGTATATATGTTTTCTGTATATATTTTTTGTATTTGTGTATATTTGTATAGTTATACTACATCACATATATCTATTGCCATTGTATACCTCCATTTTCTTGGATCCCTCGTAACTACTACTTGAGGAGTTGCCTCTAGTGAAACCACACATGTGAATTTAATCAGTGGACTAGGGATCCGATATAAGGGAGTTTGTTATACATTAAGTCAGAACATGACTAAGACCTGAAGCGTCGAAACGCGTTGTTCTGCCAACCTTCTGACATCTAATATGGTATCTGCTGGATTTTTAATACCTTATTTTCAATAAAAAAGGATTTTTAATCTAACTAAATCACACTTGCAGCCAGTTGACATGGATTAAAGTTGACTCAACCTCTGTCCTGTGTCCTTGTGTGTACCACATTGAGCATGGAGAAAAGAAAGAAGAGCAAAGAACTGTCTGAGGACTTGAGAATCCAAATTGTGAGGAAGCATGAGCAATCTCAAGGCTACAAGTCCATCTCCAAAGACCTGAAAGTTCCTGTGTCTACGGTGCGCAGTGTCATCAAGAAGTGTAAAGCCCATGACACTGTGGCTAACCTCCCTACATGTGGAAGGAAAAGAAAAATTGACGAGAGATTTCAACGCAAGATTGTGCGGATGGTGGATAAAGAACCTCGACTAACATCCAAACAAGTTCAAGCTGCCCTGCAGTCCAAGGGTACAACAGTGTCAACCCGTACGATCCGTCGGCGTCTGAATGAAAAGGGACTGTATGGTAGGATACACATGAAGACCCCACTTCCCCACTTCTTACCCCGAGACATAAAAAAGCCAGGCTAGAGTTTGCCAAAACGTACCTGAGAAAGTCTAAAACGTTTTGGAAGAATGTTCTGTGGTCAGATGAGACAAAAGTAGAGCTTTTTGGGAAAAGCCATCAACATAGTTTACAGGAAAAAAAAGGGGCATTCAAAGAAAAGAACACGGTCCCTACAGTCAAACATGGCGGAGGTTCCCTGATGTTTTGGGGTTGCTCTGCTGCCTCTGGCACTGGACTCCTTGACCGTGTGCATGGCATTATGAAGTCTGAAGACTACCAACAAATTTTGCAGCATAATGTAGGGCCCAGTGTGAGAAAGCTGGGTCTTCCTCAGAGGTCATGGGTCTTCCAGCAGGACAATGACCCAAAACACACTTCAAAAAGCACTAGAAAATGGTTTGATAGAAAGCACTGGAGACTACTAAAGTGGCCAGCAATGAGTTCCGACCTGAATCCCATAGAACACCTGTGGAGAGATCTCAAAATGGCAGTTTGGAGAAGGCACCCTTCAAATCTCAGGGACCTGGAGCAGTTTGCCAAAGAAGAATGGTCTAAAATTCCAGGAGAGCATTGTAAGAAACTCATTGATGGTTACCGGAAGCGGTTGTTCGCCATTATTTTGGCTAAAGGCTGTGCAACCAAGTATTAGGCTGAGGGTGCCAATACTTTTGTATGGCTCATTTTTGGCATTTTGTGTGAAATGATCAATGATTTGATTTTTGTTTCATTCTCTTTTGTGTTTTTTCATTGCAAGCAAAATAAATGAAGATCATAATACCAAAGAATTTGTGATTGAATCATTTTCAAGAAGAAACTGAGTATTATCTGACAGAATTGCAGGGGTGCCAATACTTTTAGCCAGCACTGTATTTATCTGGATACAATTACTGCCAAACTCCAAAACACTTCAAGAAAGAAAAACTACTAGCTGCCAACACCAATCGTTTTACAGGCAGATTGGACACCCGCGGAGGTAGCGTATGGCTTCAGGCATGTGATTTATAGAGCAAGAGGAACAAAGCTATTAAATCTTATATATTTAATCTGAAAAGTAGGCAGTGGTTATAAAATCTCCAAAAGATGTTACAAAAGGGACAAAATGATACAGCACATACAGTCACATAAAATAAAAAGAAATAACGATGAAAATTACTAAACCTAAGAACTCAAATGGAACGTGGAACAATCCTATACAGTAATGTATCTTCCGGGCATAGTACAAGCAACATAATTTGGTATTTGCTTTTATTAACACAAGGTACACCCACATACCTACACTCTGGTGACTAATAACAGGGCTGGTTATGGGCTTCAGAAAATAATAACATCCCCAACTTTCAGCATATCTTCATCCCTGTTCCCAGGTAGATATCATGGTCATGCTTCTTATCACGATTTTACCTTTCTATAGATATGAAATATGATATGTACAGTACAGTCCAAAAGTTTGGACACACCTTCTCATCTCTAGAACAACTATTAAGAGGAGACTTTGTGCAGCAGGCCTTCATGGTAAAATAGCTGCTAGGAAACCACTGCTAAGGACAGGCAACAAGCAGAAGAGACTTGTTTGGGCTAAAGAACACAAGGAATGGACATTAGACCAGTGGAAGTTTGTGCTTTGGTCTGATGAGTCCAAATTTGAGATCTTTGGATCCAACCACCGTGCCTTTGTAGAAAAGGTGAACGGATGGACTCTACATGCCTGGTTCCCACCGTGAAGCATGGAGGAGGAGGTGTCATGGTGTGGGGGTGCTTTGCTGCTGACACTGTTGGGGATTTATTCAAAATTGAAGGCATACAAAACCAGCATGTCTACCACAGCATCTTGCAGCGGCATGCTATTCCATCCGGTTTGCGTTTAGTTGGACCATAATTTATTTTTCAACAGGATATTGACCCCAAACACACCTCCAGGCTGTGTAAGGGCTATTTGACTAAGAAGGAGAGTGATGGGGTGCTACACCAGATGACCTGGTCTCCAAAGTCACCAGACCGAGATGGCTTGGAGTGAGCTGGACTGCAGAGTGAAGGCAAAAGGGCCAACAAGTGCTAAGCATTTCTGGGAACTCCTTCAAGACTGTTGGAAAACCATTTCCGGTGACTACCTCTTGAAGCTCATCAAGAGAATTCCAAGAGTGTGCAAAGCAGTAATCAAAGCAAAAGGTGGCTACTTTGAAGAACCTAGAATATAAAGACATATTTTCAGTTGTTTCACACTTTTTTAAGTATTTCATTCCACATGTTTTAATTCATAGTTTTGATGCCTTCAATCTGAATCTATAATTTTTAGTCATGAAAATAAAGAACTCTTTGAATGAGGAGGTGTGTCCAAACATTTGGTCTGTACTGTATATCATCATCTATCTGACCAATATTAATATGGAGCTGTGCTGATCACACCATTATATAAAAGTATGCATGTTCTTCCCTTTGGGATTGCGATGCCAAAAATGTGACTCCCATAAATATCGGAATAATACAAAACCTAATATTCATATTTGGATATCGGAAACAGAGTGTCTACAAAGATGTTTTTGTACCGCCCCGCGCCGCTCGGATCCGGGCTCATTGGTGGGTGGCTCGAGCGCCTCCGGACCCGGGGTCACTTCGCTCTGAAAGGATGCTGGCGCTACGTAGGGGTTAGGTTTACGGCCTGGGCCGTGGTTTTTAGTTAAGTTCGTGACACCACCCATGGGCTGTGGTGAATGTGGGCACCACCACTGCTGTTTACTAGGCACCCAGGGAAGATTTTGCGCAGCAAAGGTGTTAACCCCTCCATGAGCAGGGGTGATGGCCCCATGACCCGATTGGGATGGTATGTCAGTGCTTGGCGGTGTGCGGCCCGAGGGCACAGTTGTACTCACTATGATTGATGCACAAGAGTCTCTGGTAAACCAAGATGATGGTGGTTGGTGCCCGCAGCCGGCTGCGTCTGGTCCCCCACCCGGTTTGGTGGTCTTTGCCTTTCTCCTGCTCCGTGTAGTGTGTATGTAGACTGCCTTCGCTTCAGCGACAGGAGTCCGCTCTGCGGCGTTATGTGTGTCGGGAAAGCCCGTTTGCCCGCAGACGCTGGTCCATAGGATCTCTCTGCCTGTGCGGTGGCTTTCAATCCCCCTCGGTGGGCTGTTGTCTTCAGTCGGGACTTGGGTGGGAAAGGACCTATAGTCCAGACCTCAATCAGTGAATTAACTCAGTCCAGTGGCTTCTGGACCTCGTTTCAGGGTCTGAGTACCCACCTGTGTGCTCCAGTTTCCAGTCGGTTCCCCGGGTCGGTACCGGCGGGCCACTACCCTGTCCACCTGGCCGTCTTCCCGGCTCCTGCAGGCTAAGGCCACCGTATGGCTACGACCCTGGCACCTGTCAGTTCCCGCTGCAGACCTGTCACCACAGGCCTGCTGCACTCTCCTTCACTCCTCAACACTACAAACTCCTCTCAGCACTGACTGAACTTGACTTACAACTGTTTCCTGCCTCAGGCCCTCTGAACTCATCGGTGGGCGTGGCCAGCCACCTGGCTCCGCCCCCCTGGTGTGTCCATTAAACACTGAGGGAGGTGACTAGGGTGTATGTGTTTGGCTGGTGTTACCTTGTGTGGGACTGGTGTTATGCAAGGGGCTACCAGTGACTACCTGGCTAGTCCAGGGCGTCACATTTTGATGAGAGGAAACTTATGTCCAGGAAGGCAGTTCTCCTCCTCTGCGTAAATGAATCTCAGTCTTGCTGTCTTGTTTCTAAGCATTTCTCTGCTGTAATTTCCAGTCCACACCAGGTGGCCATAGATGAACAGGGGCCAGATGTAGGGTTATCTTTCTGGTTCTTCCTCTACTTAAAATTATTTGATCTCTCCCTAGCTATACTTAATCCCATATTTTCAGTGTTGGGGTGGATATCTGCGGAACATCAAGTGTTGGCCGAAATGATGAGGCCGTATCACGTGGCTCCGATGTATTAGAGGTGTCAGGGTGGGGCTCTGAGGTGCAATTTTGTTCATTTGTACCTGTTCGGGGTATCTCTCTCCACCAGCACCCAAATAGATATGGCGTCTCACCAGAGGTTTATGCTGTTCTTCCTAAGATGCATAGAAAGCTTAGCCCTCCATTTTGGTATACAAATTCAGAATGGAGAGAATAAGGTGTGTTGTGTTACATACTTTTTATTAGGGATCAGGATCTTCAAGTTATGTATCTGGGGCATCTATCTTTACCTCTTAGGGGATATTTGCACGTTCAAAGATTGGCTATGATTTTCTAGTAATACGTCTCCTTTATTATTAACTTTGTATTTCAATACGAGGTTCTTAATGACCAAGATTTGATGACTTAACGAACATTGACTGCTAGCACGTCAACATCATAGGGCTGAAGGTTGGATTTGATGTTGAGCCTTCTCCTCAAGGTTGTTGAATAGATAAGTTCCATCCTTGACATCAATGCTCAAGGCAGAGAACAAAGTTTGTTAGTACAACAATTCTATGATTACGTACAGAAATTGAAAACTAAAATTCATGATTTAAGACTCAAATTTACAAGTGTTTATAACCACTTTCATACCTTAGGCTAGTTTCACAATTGCGTTCAGCGGAGTCCGTCACTATGGAGAATAGCGCAGTCCGTTAACGCACTGCGCTATTCTCCATAGACTTGTATGGATGACGCACTGTAACGCAAGTGTCAGCGTTTCATCCGCCGGATGACGCAGCGTCGTTATTTTGACGCTGCGTTGGGCGGAAGGGACGCAGCATGTAACGTGTTTTTTGAGCAGCGGAATCCTTTGGATTTCACTGCGCATGGTCTCTCTGGCTCCCTCCACCCATAACCAGGGTACACATCGGGTAACCAAGGAACCCTGGTTACGTGTGCCGGAAGCCCGACACTTCCCCACTCGCCACACACACACAAAGAGTCAACAAGTGGGACACAATTGTGAAGTTGAACGAAATGTATTGCTTATTTTAAACTTTTTAAAAAAATAAATAACTGAAAATTATGGCGTGCAATATTATTCATCCCCTTTAAGATAATACTTTGTAGCGCCACCTTTTGCTGCGATTACAGCTGCAGTCTCTTGGGGTATGTCTCTATCAGTTTTGGACATCGAGAGACTGAAATTCTTGCCCATTCTTCCTTTGTAAACAGCTGGAGCTGAGTGAGGTTGGATGGAGAGCGTTTGTGAACAGCAGTTTTCAGCTCTTTCCACAGATTCTTGATTGGGTTCAGGTCTGGACTGTGACTTGGCCATTCTAACACCTAGATACGTTTATTTGTGATCCATTCCATTGTAGATTTTGCTTTATGTTTGGGATCATTGTCTTGTTGGAAGACAAATCTCCGTCCCAGTCTCAGGTCTTTTGCATACTCCAACAGGTTTTCTTCAAGAATGGTCCTGTATTTGGCTCCATCCATCTTCCCATCAATTCTAACCATTTTCCCTGTCCCTGCTGAAGAAAAGCAGGCGCAAACCATGATACTGCCACCACCATGTTTGACAGTGGGGATGGTGTGTTTAGGGTGATGAGCTGTGTTGCTTTTACGTCAAACATATCGTTTGGCATTGTGCCCAAATAGTTCAATTTTTGGTTTCATCTGACCAGAGCACCTTCTTCCACATGTTTGGTGTCTCCCAGGTGGCTTGTGGCAAACTTTAAACTGCACTTTTTATGGATATCTTTGAGAAATGGCTTTCTTCTTGCCACTCTTCCATAAAGGCCAGATTTGTGCAGTGTATGACTGATTATTGTCCTATGGACAGACTCTCTCACCTCAGCTGTAGATCTCTGCAGTTCACCCAGAGTGATCATGGGCCTCTTGGCTGCATCTCTGATCAGTCTTCTCCTTGTCTGAGATGAAAGTTTGGATGGTTGGCCGGGTCTTGGTAGATTTGCAGTGGTATGATACTCCTTCCATTTCAATATGATCGCTTGCACAGTGCTTATTGGGATGTTTAAAGTTGTGGAAATCTTTTTGTAACCAAATTCGGCTTTAAACTTCTCCACAACAGTATCACGGACCTGCCTGTTGTGTTCCTTGGTCTTCATGATGCTATCTGTGCTTTAAAAAGAACACTGAGACTATCACAGAGCAGGTACATTTATACGGAGACTTGATTACACACAGGGGCTTATATTTATCATCATCAGTCATTTAGGACAACATTGGATCATTTAGAGATCCTCAATGAACTTCTGGAGTGAGTTTGCTGCATTGAAAGTAAAGGGGACTAATAATATTGCACGCACCACTTTTCAGTTATTTATTTTTTAAAAAAGTTTAAAATAAGCAATAAACTTCATTCAACATCACAATTGTGTCCCACTTGTTGTTGATTCTTCACCAGAACATTAACATTTTTATCTTTATGTTTGAAGCCTGAAATGTGGGAAAAGGTTGAAAAATTCAAGGGGGCCGAATACTTTCGCAAGGCTCTGTACCTTCCAGCGACTCCAGAATTCCAAAGAAACCACCATGCTGCATCCTTATAAGATTGACCATAGTTTATATCATTTTGGTGGACCAAACAGATTATCAATCACCATCCCAAAAGCAACAACAACAACATTCCATGAGACTAGACGACCATCCAACATCCATGCTTTCCCTCACAGCCAATCATACCAAATTTTAAAAAACGTGGATAATGGTTGCTCCCGCTCAACCAATCTCCTGCCAGTAAGAGTATAATCTTCTCCTCCTTTAATTTTTCTCCTTTCTCTCCTACAAATCCAATCATAGCTTTCCCTAGTGACTTTCTTCTTGGGTCTGGCCTTTCTTTAAAACTTTCTTACCCATTTCCATACCCTAGGAGTTTGTGATATCGGTGAGTGCATTTGTCACGAGGGTACTACAATGGAGAGTGGTCCATCCTGTTTCTTGTGTCAGGAGATCAAAGCGCAGGGCTTCATACACACTTGTTCAGGTTAATACTGCTGGCTATGCAGATTCTCCTTTATCCAGCGCTGGTAGAGTTAAGTAGATCCTCTGGTCTCCTGAACTATGAATGAAAGCTATAGCCATCTGTTGTCTATTGCTAATCAGCTCTGCTATAAAGATATCCCTCCTAACCCAGGTAATCGCTGGTGATAGTTTCTGCTTAGCTTTCCTCTAGAGGGAACCTGTAAGCCACGGACCAGGAAGATATTCAGAGAACATTTGGTGTGCCAAAGCTGTATTGAGTTTTTCCCTTCCTTAGTCCTTTTTGTTTTTTTCCCCTCTGGTCAATTCCTATATGTTACCTCTTTTTTGGAGTGCTCTGCATGATTGCTGTTTGTTTTTCCCTTGTCTATCTTATCCTCTCTGTGTCTTTAACCTAGAGTGGGACTAGTGTTCCTGCTGCCCTGCTCACTATACAGGTCCGAGTCCAGGGAAAGACAGGGATAGCAACGTCATCATCGACTGGTGAAAGAACCCACATAGGAACGTTAGGGAGTGCAAAGATCAGACTCAGGTGTGTTTAGAAGGTGACTCTACTCCCCTTTCTCTAGCGCCAGGGCCCAACGCTGTATCGTGTACCCTTTGTGTTGCGGCGCTCACCAGGGGTTACCGTGTACCTGGCGAAATCCCAGTATTCACTGCGTGACCACATGATAGTCATTGATGCTTTCTATATCTTGTGGAGGATGTAAAAAAGTATATACACATATACTCAGAGGCAGACACTCCACATATTCACCCAATTCAGCTGGCCAAGGGCCCATTAATAACTTATCAACAAGGAATTAACAGTATATATGTGTAGCTTCTGACACATGACACTGTTCTCTATTCTCCTCATAAAGATTTTCTTCCAAGTATTGAGGCAGAAACTATAAGGCTATGTGCCCACGCTGCGGAAAATGCGCGGATTTTGCCGCGGATTTCTCGCGGAAAAGCCGCGGATTTCCCGAAAATCTGCAGCAGCGGCACTTCCCAGCCATTTCTATGGCTTTTTGGAAATGCTGTGCCCATGCTGCGGATTTTTCCGCGGCGGATTTGGTGCGGATTTTGATCCGGAAAAATCTGCAACATGTCAATTATTGTTGCGGATTTTGATCCGGATTTTGGCTTCAGAATTGGGGAAAAAAAAAAAAATCCGTACCAAAATCCGTGGCAAATCCGCGGTAAATCCGCGGTAAATCCGCACCTTTGAAAAGGTGCGGCTTTTGCGGGAAAGCCGCGGATTTTCATGCAGAAAAATCCGCAGCAACATTCTCCCGTGGACACATAGCCTTAGGCTATGTGCGCACGTTGCGTACTAGCCCTGCAGAAATTTCTGCAGCGATCTGAAGAGCACACGTGCGCTTCAAATCGCTGCAGAAAATGTCCGTAGAAAAAAAAAAAAAGCCGATTCCATGCGCTCTGCCTGCAGCTCCTGCCATAGACAGAGCAGGAGCTGCCGGCAAAGAGCACGGAAAAAGTACATGTCACTTCTTGAACGCAGCGCTTCGGGCAGCAGCCGAAGCGCTGCGCTCAAAGACGCCACGTGCTCACGGCCCCTGCACAATCTCCATAGATTATGCAGGGGACGCAGGACGCATGCAGTTACGCTGCGCTACAAAGCGCAGCGTAACTGCATGAATTACGCACACGTGCGCACATAGCCTAAGGGCTCATGAACATGACCTTTTTTGGTACCAGTGCTATCCTCAAACAAAATGGACAGCACTTGGACCAAGGTGCAGAGAAACAATTTTTTTCACTGACAGAATTTGTATGTCAGTAAAAATCGCAACAAGATTGTGCATGGATGACAAATGAGAAAAAAATTATCACATTTTTCTGCATATAAGCCAAAGCCGTGAAAATACTTAATCTGAATGTAACAGTAACATACAGTTGAAACCAGAAGTTTACATACTGTACACTATATAAAGACACATCTGCAGGTTTTTCTCACTATTAGTGTTGAGCGGAGGTTACGATCCGAGTCCGACCAGTACCCGGGGTGCACGATCTCTCTCTCTCTCTCTCTCTCAACTCTACTCACTATCTTACATGAAATCAGAATAAATCTTTCCCATTTTAGATCAATTAGGAGCCAAAATTATTTATATTTGCCAAATGCCAGAATAATGAGCGAGAATGTTTTAAGGCATTTTTATTACTTTCTGCAAAGTCAAAAGTTTACATACACTCAGAGTACCATGCCTTTAAACAATATGGAACAGCCCATATGATGATGTCACGTCTTTGGAAGCTTCTGATAGGTTTATTGGCAACATCTGAGTTAATTAGAGACATGCCTGTGGATGTATTTTAATGCACACCTGAAACACACGGCTTCTTTTTGTAGCATCATGGGAAAGTCCAAAGAAATCAGCCAGGATCTCAGGAAGAGAATTGTGGACTTGCACAAGTCTGGTTCATCCTTGATTGCAATTTCCAGATACCTGAAGGTGCCTCGTTCATCTGTACAAAGAATTATACGTAAGTACAAAGAATACGGGAATGTCCAGCCATCATACCGCTCAGCAAGTAGATGAGTTCTGTATACCAGAGATAAATGTGCTTTGGTCAGACATGTGCATATCAACCCAAGAACAAAAGCAAAAGACCTTGTGAAGATGCTGGTGGAAGCTGGTAAGATTGTGTCATTATCCTCAGTAAAACGAGTACTGCATCAACATGGGCTGAAAGGTCACTCTGCCAGGAAGAAGCAATTACTCCAAAAGAAACAAAAAAAGAGAGACTAAGGTTTTCAAATGCACACAGGAACAAAGACCTTAATTTTTGGAGACTTGTTCTGTGGTCTAACAAAACTAAAATTGAACTGTGTGGCCATAATAACTATTGTTACATTTGGAGGAAAAAGGGAGAAGATTTAAAGCCTAAGAACATCATCTCAACTGTGAAACACGGGGGTAGCAGCATCATGTTATGGAGTTGTCTTGCTGCAGGACGGACTGGTGCACTTCACAAAATAGATGGCATCATGAGAAAAGAAGATTATGTGGCAAATACTGAAGCAACATCTCAAGACGTTTGCTAGGAACTTAAAACTTGGGCGGAAATGGGTCTTCTAAATGGACAATGACTTGAAGCATACTGCCAAACTGGTTACAAAGTGGTTAAGGATAACAAAGTCAATGTTTTGGAGTGGCCATCACAAGCCCTGATCTCAGTCCTATAGAAAATGTATGGGCAAAGCTTAAAAGGCCGGTTCAAGCAAGGCGAACTACAAACATGGCTCAGCTACACCAGTTCTGTCAGGAGGAATGGACCCAAATTCTTATCAACTATTGTGAGAAGCTGTGGAAGGAGATCAAAAATATGTGATCGAAGTCATACAGTGTAAGGGTAATGCCACCAAATACTAATGAAATGGAGGGAAACGTTTGACTTTGCAGAATGTAATAAAAATGCCTGAAAACATTCTCTCTCTCTCTCGGTGTGGAGGGAAACTTCTAGTTTCAACTGTGTATGTTCTATATACTGTTACTGTATGTGTGGGTGTTTAATATATATATTATATGTGTATGTGTGCTTAATGTATATATTTATGTATGTGTATATGTTTGTGTGTGTGCGTGTATATGTGCGAGTTATGTACTGGGGTGGGGTAGTGTCCACCCCTATATATCTATATATATAATTGCCTTATTCTGTCTGTCTGTCTGTCTGTCTGTCTGTCATGCTTCAAAATTGTGTCCTTCCGGTGACATTGTGTCCTTACGGTGACACAAAGCTGATTGGCCGCTGGGCTCGCCATGGCCCCGCCCCCCACACCGATTGGCCGCTCGCCCAGGCTGCGCCCCCACACGGATTGGCCAGCCGCTCGCCCAGGCTCCGCCCCCCCCACAGATTGGCCTCTCGCCCCGGCACCCTGCAGGCATTGGCAATTCGGCCACGCCACGCCCCGCCCCCCTCACGCAACGCATGCTAGCTCTGGCCCCACCCACCTCCCCCGCGCATTCCCCGAACTGACACGGCTGTCACGGAGGTGAGTACTGTACTCCCCACCCCTCTCCCCCCCCGCGCATTCCCCGAACTGACACGGCTGTCACGGAGGTGAGTACTGTGCTCCCCCCCCCCCGTCCCCCATCCCCCGCTCGCACGGGAGTGGTGTGGGCTCCCGTGCGAGCGGGGGACGGGATACGTTGGCATGGTTACAAGCGCATCAAGGTCCTGCAGCGGCGGAAGATCCACACACTCATAACAGCACACACACACACATACACACACATCAGATCACACTCACTCTCACACACACACGTCACACACACATCACACACACATCACATCGCATCCACACACTCACAGCATCCGGCGATATCGCTTGCTTCTCAGCCTCGATACTGTGCTGTTGTGACCTTCCAGGACCTGACGGAGGATCACATGGCCAGAAGCATGTGGTATCTCCGGATGTTGTGACTGTGAGCGCGTATGTGCGATATCGTCAGTGTCTGTGTGTGTGAGTGTATGCGATCGGGTGTGTGTGAGTGTCGGGATCGGGTGTGTGTGAGTGTCGGGATCGGGTGTGTGTGAGTGTATGCGATCGGGTGTGTGTGAGTGTATGCGATCGGGTGTGTGTGAGTGTCGGGATCGGGTGTGTGTGAGTGTATGCGATCGTGTGTGTGAGTGTCGGCAGAGGAGCACGGCGTGCTGGAGGAGGCTGGGAGCAGAGAGGCTGATCTTGGGGAAGGCTGGGAGGGGGAGGCTGATGCTGGGGGAGACTGAGAGGGGAAGGCTGATGCTGAAGGAGGCTGGGAGGAGGAGGCTGGGAGGAAGGAGGCTGGGAGGAGAGAGGCTGATCCTGGGGAAGGCTGGGAAGGGGAGGCTGATGCTGAGGGAGGCTGGAAGGAGAGAGGCTGATGCTGGGGGAGGCTGGAAGGAGAGAGGCTGAGGCTGGGAGGAGAGAGGCTGATGCTGGGGAAGGCTGATGCTGAGGGAGGCTGGGAGGGGAAAGCTGATGCTGGGGAAGGCTGGGAGGACGGAGGCTGGGAGGAGAGAGGCTGATCCTGGGGAAGGCTGGAAGATGGAGGCTGATGCTGGGGGAGGCTGGAAGGAGAGAGGCTGATGCTGGGAGAGGCTGGAAGAAGAGAGGCTGATGCTGGAGGAGGCTGATGCTGGGGGAGGCTGGGAGGAGAGAGGCTGATGCTGGGGAAGGCTGGGAGGAGAGAGGCTGATGCTGGGGACAGAGAGGAGAGGCTGATGCTGGGGACAGAGAGGCTGATGCTGGGGACAGAGAGGCTGATGCTGGGGACAGAGAGGCTGATGCTGGGATGAGAGAGGCTGATGCTGGGAGAAGAGAGGCTGATGTTGGGGACAGAGAGGCTGATGCTGGGGACAGAGAGGCTGATGCTGGGGACAGAGAGGCTGATGCTGGGAACAGAGAGGCTGATGCTGGGAACAGAGAGGCTGATGCTGGGGACAGAGAGGCTGATGCTGGGGACAGAGAGGCTGATGCTGGGGACAGAGAGGCTGATGCTGCGGGCAGAGAGGCTGATGCTGCGGGTAGAGAGGCTGATGCTGGTGCAGCATGGCGGATGGAGCACGTTTGGGAGTGCGCAGCATGGCGGATGGAGCATGTTTGGAAGTGCGCAGCATGGCGGATGGAGCACGTTTGGGAGTGCGCAGCATGGCGGATGGAGCACGTTTGGGAGTGCGCAGCATGGCGGATGGAGCACGTTTGGGAGTGCGCAGCATGGCGGATGGAGCACGTTTGGGAGTGCGCAGCATGGCGGATGGAGCACGTTTGGGAGTGCGCAGCATGGCGGATGGAGCACGTTTGGTAGTGCGCAGCATGGGGGATTCAGCACGATGGGGAGTGCGGAGTATGGCGGATCGAGCACGTTTGGGAGTGCGCAGCATGGCGGATGGACCACGTTTGGGAGTGCGCAGCATGGCGGATGGAGCACGTTTGGGAGTGCGCAGCATCGGAGATGGAGCACGATGGGGGGTGCGCAGCATAGGGGATGGAGCACGATGGGGAGTGCGCTGCATGGGGGATGGAGCACGATGGGGAGTGCGGAGTATGGCGGATGAAGCACGTTTGGGAGTGCGCAGCATGGCGGATGGAGCACGTTTGGGAGTGCGCAGGATAGGAGATGGAGCACGATGGAGGGTGCGCAGCATAGGGGATGGAGCACGTTTGGGAGTGCGCAGCATGGCGGATGGAGCACGTTTGGGAGTGCGCAGCATGGGAGATGGAGCACGATGGGGAGTGCGCAGCATGGCGGATGGAGCACGTTTGGGAGTGCGCAGCATGGGGGATGGAGCACGATGGGGAGTGCGCAGCATGGCCAATGGAGCACGTTTGGGAGTGCGCAGCATGGCGGATGGAGCACGTTTGGCAGTGCGCAGCATGGCGGATGGAGCACGTTTCGGAGTGCGCAGCATGGCGGATGGAGCACGTTTGGGAGTGCGCAGGATGGGAGATGGAGCACGATGGGGGGTGCGCAGCATAGGGGATGGCGCACGATAGGGAGTGCGCTGAATGGGGGATGGAGCATGATGGGGAGTGCGCTGCATGGGGGATGGAGCACGATGGGAAGTGCACACCTCCCCCCAACACACACACACACACGCGCGCGCGCACTGCACAACACACCACACACACACACTGGGAACCACAAACAACTGCCCTACACAGACACCCACACACAGACAACGCTGCACACACAAATATACGCACATACCGCACAACACACACATTGCACAAAACATACCTCCCCCCAAAACACACCACACACACACAAACCGCGCAACACACACACAACGCTACACACACAGCGCTCCACAAACAACGCAACACACAAACAACACTGCTCTCACCCCCCATCACACCCAGACAACACCCAGAACATGTACAGCGCCCTACACAAACACTTGGTAACTACACACAACAACATCTATATATATATATATATATATATATATATATATATATATATATATATATATATAACAAAAATCATACATGAACTACACAATACGTAAATTCTAGAATACCCGATGCGTAGAATCGGGCCACCTTCTAGTACTGTATATTCCTTTCAGGTTACACTGACTGTATAATATAATGGTAGTAAAACTGTCATGTCTAACTGGTCGTACATGAGGCCGCATTGCATTGTCTACCCCATTAACCTGCACACAGCAAAATATTCCATCCATTACTAGAATCCAAGTAAGGAAAACATAACACGCGCCAAGTAAATTGTTTTATGGGGCGGATCTAGTGTACCACAGGCCTGAAATCTATCTGTGGACGTTAGTGCGCAATAAACAGATAATAGGCTCATACTATTTATGTATGTTACTGTGCCGATAGCTCAGGCCCCGCTGAAATCTTTATGGCCCGCAATAAACCTCTTTATGGCATGCGCCTGCTATCTTTTTATGGCTCTTAAAGCTGCAGTCCGTCTGAGGGAGATTAACAATGAATGTTGCTGTTGTTCTGATATTTTAGGAGGAGCGCTCTTGAACTCTGGTGTTTGTATTTATTTATTATTTAATTATATTTAATTTACGCGCCTCCATTTCAATTTATTCAACTTTTAATCATTTGCAAAATTAGAATAAAATGGACAATAAATTACATTTCTAAGGGAGAGTCGCTAATATTCGCACTGAAATGTCAAAATGTGCTGAAACCTCCTGCCGACCTATTGGTTCCCACAGGTGATGGTTCACTGAAATCCAAGCAGTTTGTCTAAAGCCCGCTTTACACGCTGCAATTTCGCATACGATCTTGTATGTGATTTGCAACGCCCCCATCGTATGTGTGGCACGTTAAATTTGTTGAACGTGCCGCACAAACGATTAACCCCTGTCACACGTACTTACCCGTCCATACAACCTCGCTGTGGGCGGCGAACGTCCACTTCCTGGAGTGGGAGGGACGTTCGGCGTCACAGTGACGTCACGCGGCAGCCGGCCAATAGAAGCGGAGGGGCGGAGCTGAGCAGGATGTAAACATCCCCCCACCTCCTTCCTTCCACATTGTGGGCCGGTAGCCGCAGGACGCAGGTGAGATCTGTTCATTGTTCCCGGGCTGTCACACATTGCAGTGTGCGCTACCCCGGGTACGATGAACAATCTGACGTGCAATTCTAGAGAAAGGTACGATGTCTATGCGATGAACGTTTTACCGTTCAATCGCAATCGCACGTACCTGTCACACACTGCAGTGTACCTTACGATGCCGGATGTGCGTCACTTACGACGTGACCCCGCCGACACATTGTAAGATACATTGCAGCGTGTAAAGCAGGCTTAAGGCCTTCTTCAGATATTATTTATTTTCACCATTTTTGGTCTCCTCATCAATTTTTACCATGAGGTCCTTTTTAAATAGAAATCTATGAAGCTCCTCTTCAGTCTTGGAGGATATATTGGTTTATTATTATTATAATATTTTCATTACGCTGCTTTTATATGACGTCTTAAGATTTCTACATCTGAAGGATGCCTCCCTCCTTAAAGTCTTAGTAGAAAATCTTATTTATTCAAGGTCTTCCCTGATCCTTTTCCAAGAGAGTCATAATCCAGCAACAAATTGTTTAGGAAACTCATATCTCAACACCACCTTAGATGGATTATTGTGCTTTGTGAAGAAGCTCGTGGCAGGTCTTCCTATAAAAACAGAGATTTGCAGAGATTGTCCTCGGAGGGAGAGCAACATGTTCCACCCTGCAGATCCAGCCCCGTATCTCTGTGCCAAGGACGGGATGCTACACTGTAATATCATCCTGTGTATTTCTAATAGTGTGATGATGTGGGCGCTGCGCTGATCCGGGAAAACACAAACAGGAGGGAATCTGGATCAATCTGAGCTCCGATGCATGGCTACCACCGTACGTACCAATACATAGCCTGCAGTCTAGTCTTAGATAAAAGGGCCAAAAATCACAGAAGTCATAAACTTTTGACCTGTCAATATGTTCTTCTTATGTAGAAGGAAACCAGAAATTATGAAGAAAACCAATACAGACACAACAAGAACATAAACACTGAAAGCAAGTTTAGCTGGATTCGAACCCTGGGCTGCAAAAAAAGTGCAAATCACTAAGGGTACTTTCACACTAGCGTTGTTTGGAAGCCGTCACAATCCGCCGCTTTGGGAAACAGCGCAATCTGTTAACGGATGTGCGTTATTTCCCATAGACTTGTATTGACAACGCATTGCGACGGATGGCCTTGCGTTGCATCCGCCGGGCGGAAAGAACGCAGCATGTAGCATTTTTCTGCGCCTCCCAGAGTAAAAAAAAACGCAATGTACAGGATTCCGTCGGCGTCCGATATTTTTATAATGGAAGCCTAAGGTGGCGGAATCCGGCGGAATCCGTCATTTGATGGATTCCTGTGACGGATCCATCTTTACACAACTGAGCATGCTCAGTTGAGTAAATCGCTGAAAAAAAGCTACAACGGATTGTGTTGTTTTGCAGGATCCATCGCATCAATTTGGCCATTATGTGCAACACATCCGTTACATCCGTCACACAACGCAATGCGACGGATGCCACACAACGCAAGTGTGAAACTAGCCTAAGCAATCATGCTCAAGTACAGCATGTCCTTAATAAGTGTCCTCTTGATTCGAGGTATTCTGGGGAGACATGACCAACTTTGGGGAAAAATAAAAACCATCCACTGTACCCTGTTGGGTGTTGGCTGCTAGTAGCACTGGTGTCCATGCTGAATTCCTTGCTCCCCTCCCCACAGGGATGCCCACGCTCACTCACTCACCTCCGCAGCCGGTCCACACCTTGCTACCCGGCTTTCTTGCAGTCCTCCACATGGGCGTTCACTGCTTCTCCCTCCATGGGCCTGTGAGCACCGTAAAGGACCTCCGGGGAGTGCTCCTAGGGTGTGCGCGTGCAGCGCCACCCTTCTCTTAAAGGGCCAGCACGCTATTCCTGGAAGTGCCTTTCAGCTTATTGCTGATAGGCACTGGGTATTTAACACAGTCTCCCACTAGTGGAGGTGCCTGATCAACACTATTGGTTAGTTAGTGGTTTGTTACCTAGCCAGCTAGTTGTTCGGTCCACTTGTCCGCTGTGTGCTTCCTGTTTTAGTGTACCATGTCCTTGCCTGTCTCCTGGTCCTATCTATACACCAGTGTCAGTCCCACCTAGCCTTGCTGTCTGCCTCAGCTACCTCATTGGTCCCAGCTTTACTAGTGACTGTGTCCATCCAGCCCAGCCATGCCTTGTGCCTCAGCTACCCCAGTGCTCCCAGCTTTACTAGTGACTGTGTCCTTCCACCCCAGCTGTGCCATTCGTCTCAGCTACGCGGTGGCCCCAGTTTTACTAGTGACTGTGTCTGTCCACCCCAGCCATGCCATCTGCCTCACCTACTCCAGTGGTCCCAGACTGCCGAGACCCCACCACCGTATCGAGTGTCCCATGCCCGAACAAAACACACCAATGTAGTAAACCAAAAATGAACTTTATTGGAGAGATAACCAAATATGTACAGACTCTCATCTTTTGTTGGGTTGGGGTCGGTCACAGCTTTTGAGATAACAGGTATAATTAACCAACCAAATATACCATGTCAACGAGGCGTAATGCCAGGCCGGACTCCCGGCGCAATCAGCCTTCGCTTAACATCCACCATTTTCGACCACTGACCGCTGTGACTTAAACAATATAACATACCACAAAAAGGGGAGGGGGGGTGGGCCAGCAGCGCAAGTGTGTCCGGGTATCCAGCAGCACAGCAGCGTCCGGGTCTCAGGCT
Organism: Anomaloglossus baeobatrachus; assembly: GCF_048569485.1. Classification (NCBI taxonomy): domain Eukaryota; kingdom Metazoa; phylum Chordata; class Amphibia; order Anura; family Aromobatidae; genus Anomaloglossus; species Anomaloglossus baeobatrachus. The sequence continues at coordinate 61,524,067 of NC_134353.1, forward strand.
GAGGAGAGACAGAAACCAGGAAGTAGGGGGATTATATAGGGAGAAACAGTAGGAGGGGAAAAACAGTGGGATTGGACAAACACAAGGGGGGACGGATTCGGGCATGGGAGATGGATTTAACCCTTTATATACGGGGCTCAGCAGTCAGGGTGCATTCAGTGTAGCTCCACTGACATGCCCCACAGACTGCCGAGACCCCACCACCGTATCGAGTGTCCCATGCCCGAACAAAACACACCAATGTAGTAAACCAAAAATGAACTTTATTGGAGAGATAACCGAATATGTACAGACTCTCATATTTTGTTGGGTTAGGGTCGGTCACAGCTTTTGAGATAACAGGTATAATTAACCAACCAAATATACCATGTCAACGAGGCGTAATGCCAGGCCGGACTCCCGGCGCAATCAGCCTTCGCTTAACATCCACCATTTTCGACCACTGACCGCCACGGAGGAGCAAAAGTCGCTAGACTGCGCTCCGACCCCCACCCATGATTGATAGCACAACCCCGTCCTGAGTGCCCAATAAAATTGCATACTGGAGGCCTCGTCCGTTGCACCGCTCCCTGACCAATTCAAAATATAAGAATGGCCCAACCGCCGCACTACCAAATGGGCAAAGTATCAGCAATAGAATTACAAACCGAGAACATGACGGGTGCGAAAACAGATGCGAAAACAGATGTTAGGTCAAGCATCTAAGCGCTAATGCTTGAAATGACTGAATTACCAGGGGTGAATACATAAATGTTATGGCAATAACTACGCACATGTGGGCAAGGGTGTACATGAGTCGGCAAAACTGGGCGGACAAGAGAAAATCATCCAAAAAGGGGGTTGAAAACAACTAAGAAATTGATGGCAGACAGGTGAACTTTGTAAAATATGAAAAAATGACTTGGTGTCAGGAAAAGAAAACAGGATCCCGCCAATTGCAATTCAACGTACCGCATTTGAAGGAATACGGTGAAAAATCCGAATCCGCTTATGAATTGGAGCAAACGAAGGTTTCCTAGGAAAGGATAACGGATGAAAATTACAACAAAAGTGAAGCCAAATTACCGCTGAGCAGCTGCTCCTTTATTGGGTATCGGTCAAGCCATGTCGCCATCATAAGGCTCACTGGCATCGTTATTTGGCCTGTGAAGTGGCGTTGCTGGCAGTTTTGCAGATGGCTGGGGGCACTGGGCTGATGCGTGCGGTCCACCACAAGCAGAGCACTCGTGCTTAAATTTACAAAGGCCAAAGAAGCGGCAGTATCCTTCATTAAATAACCGACACGTGGCAGGTCTACGACCGGCCACTGGACCGAAGCCGGAAGAGGTGCTATGAGGCACAGAATGAAAGGGGTTATAATCTGTCTGGGCCAACATTAAACGCAGCCAGGTGTCCGTGGCTTTTACTCCCCAGCCCAACTGGGGTTGAAGGGCTAAACGACGACGAAAATCCTCATCGTAGCGCCACCAGGCTGATCCCCCATGAGCTTTATAAGAATTATATATGGTGTCAAGATATATAAACATCTCGGCACAGCGCTCAGGGTGCTTTTGTCCCATGACACAACCCATGACAAAAAATGCCTGAAGCCAATTGTTAATAGACTTCGCCACTTTTTGCGTCCCAACAAAAGGATGATCAGATGGACGCCGCTCCTTATCAATTGTATGCTGATCGGTCGAAACTAAAGACCATATATCAACATAATCGTTCGCCCAAATTTTCCGGACGGTCTCGTCAGTCAAGTGGGATCCCAAAGGAGAAACGCCACAAAAGAATGCGTCCCTATGAATATCGGAGCGAGGCGGAGGGTTAGATTGTATAAGAGGTTGACCAGGAGATGAAGGGCCAACGGAAATATTCCCCCCCGCCGCAGGCTTCAAATTATCTAAAAATGTTTTAATAGCCGCTGCCATACCCGCACTATCCCCCCCGGCCCCCGAGTATCGATACTCACCAGCATCCGGGAGGGGAGCGTCAGAAGGCTCCTGTACAGGATCAACAAATGCCACAGGCTGCCGACGTGCTGAGGGAATAACAATCTCCCCCTGAGAAGGTTGGTAACGACGGCGGTGATGCCCATGGGGCACGACTGAGGAATCCGGTGTAGTGGAAGTAGAACGCCACCCCGATGAACGAGAATGGCGGCTCCTCCAAGCGGATTGGGAACGACGGGCGGAATGGCAGCTACGTCTGCCACGTGATCCAACAGAGCGTCCGTGCCGGCGAGGGGTGCGAGGGGGTGACGGCGAGGAAAGCGAGGAGGAGCGGATACCGCGCCCACGGTGGCTACGACCGAGGGCCGGTGTTCCAGCAACCACCTGCGTTGGACCAGCAAGATATGGTGGTTGACAGACTGGGGCAAATAGGGCTTGTGGGGTGGGGGCAGGCACTGCAGGGTGCACACCTGCAGCCTCCTGCTGTAATGGCGGCAAGGCCAGCAGTGGGGGTTGTGAAAGGGGGGTGGAAGGGCTTATTAACGCCCTGGCAGCCAGGGGTGCGTCATGTTGGGGAGACTGGGGTGGCCCGTGGGGGTGCACCATGTGTGCAGACCCCTCGATAGACGAGGGGCCGCAGACATGGCGACCCTGCATTATAAGTGGTGATGGAGGATGTAGGAATGGTGTTTCGGGTAGGCAGGGGTTAACTGCCACCGGCCGTGGCTCTACACTGACAGGAGAACAGTGCCTGCGTGCATCAGCCACGGCCGGAAGCTGAGAGGAGGTGAGGAGCTGGGAGGGGGTGAGGAGGGGGGGATCCACATGCATTGGTGTTACAGTGGGGTTAACAGCTCCCGACTGCAGATCCACGCAGCCAGGATGGTAATCCCGCCGGTGCACAGACGCTGCAGTCGGGAGCTGGGTGGAAGTGGGCTGTACTGGTCGCGAGGCGCGCGCACGAGAAGCGCGCACGCCCCGCGATACCATAGCTCCCGACCGCGGAGACACGCGGCCAGGGGGGAGTCCCGGCTCACAGCCGCCGCGGCCGGGAGCCGGGCTGAAGGGTCAGGCACTAGGCGTGAGGCGCGCGCACGAGAAGTGCGCACGCCTCGCGATGCCATAACTCCCGACCGCGGATACACGCGGCCAGGGGGGAAGTCCCGGCTCACAGCCGCCGCGGCCGGGAGCCGGGCTGAAATGTCAGGTAGTCGGCGCGAGGCGCGCGCACAAGAAGTGCGCACGCCCGACAACTTCCCAGCTACCGACCGCAGGTCCACGCTACCAGAGGGGCAGTACTGGCGTGTAGGCCCTGCGGTCGGGAACCGAGGTGGGTTTTGGGGGGCTAGTCGCGAGGCGCGCGCACGAGAAGTGTGCACGCCCCGCGACATTATTGGTGGAGGACTCAGGCGCTCCGGCGGACGGGTACGCCGAGCGGACCGCCTACCGCTGGGAATCGCCGCCTGAGCATCAGGAGGGACGGGACCTGGCACATCTAAGAAAGTGGTAAGCCAGGCGTCACCATCCCTCCTGATTCTGTCCCTTATGGCAGCAGCCAAATTGTCGGCCATCTCTCACCAGCAGCGCAAGTGTGTCCGGGTATCCAGCAGCACAGCAGCGTCCGGGTCTCAGGCTGAGGAGAGACAGAAACCAGGAAGTAGGGGGATTATATAGGGAGAAACAGTAGGAGGGGAAAAACAGTGGGATTGGACAAACACAAGGGGGGACGGATTCGGACATGGGAGATGGATTTAACCCTTTATATACGGGGCTCAGCAGTCAGGGTGCATTCAGTGTAGCTCCACTGACATGCCCCACAGCTTTACTAGTGACTCTGCCTGTCCAACCTGGCCGTGCTATCTGACTGAGACATTCTAGTGGTTCCTGTCTACATTATACAGTCTACACTGTCTACCACTCTGAATGTCTTAACCTGTGTCCGTCCCTGCCCTAGGGTCAGCTGCCACAGTCATGGTCTCTGCCCTGGGAATGGCATGTCAGATTTTGGACTGTCATTCTATTTTTTTTCTAAGAGATAAGCCCCTGGCAGAGATGTCTGGCAACACTGCAGTGCTTGGCGGAGAGACCATTTCTGTGTATGGGAGAGTCTGGCAAGATCATCGATCAAAAATAGTGATGGGGGACCCAGACTGTAAAAGTTCAAATCCGCTCGAGCCAAAAGAACTTGTGCACCAACCCAAGGCCCGGAGTTATCAGGGAACTCTGGGTAACTATCCGAATCTGGCAAATCGGGTAATGAAAAAATAAAGGGAAAAAAAGGGCAAAGCAGGTGCGTTATATGTGACTCCCAGGACTAGTCGGGTCGTCCGAGGTAGTCACACACAACACCACACCTCTTCCCGATTAGGTAACACCAGCCAAACTAAAAACCTTGTCAATACCCTCCAGGTTTGATGTCCACACCAGGGGGGCGGAGCCAGGCGGTTGGCTCTGCCCACCGAGGAGTTCACAGGCCTGGAGGCGGGAAAACAGTGAGGATAGTCTAGCTCAGGCTCGAGAGGAGTCAAGTTCAAGTACTAGTGGAGAGCAGACAAGTTCACAGGCACACCTGCGCTCAGACCTGCCCTAGACTACTCCGGTGGCTGGGTCGGAGCCCAGTCACCATTGGCAAGGAGGCAGACAGTGGTGGCCGCCTGCAGGAGACCGGGAAAACAACCGGTGGAACCGTAAGGGATCGGGACAGGGTAGTGGCCCGCCGGAACCAAACCGGGGAGCCAACTGGATACCGGAGGTCCAGGCAGGGTACTCAGACCCAGTGCAAAGCCCTGAACCGACAGGGCCGAGTCGAATCAACTGATTGCGGACTGGATTTAAGGACCTATCCCACACAAGTCCCTGTAGAAGACAACAGCCCAACCATACAGGACAAAGCCACCGCCAAGGCATAGAGACCCAGAGGGCCAGCGTCTGCGGGCAAACGGGCTTCTACGGCATATACAAGTCGGGGAGCGGACTACCGGTGTCTAGGCATAGGAGTCAAACATTTACACACAGAGGTGCAGAAGAAAGGCGGAAACCACCAACCGATTCCGGGAGAAGCTGCAGCCAGCTGCGGGCCCCGTTCATCACTTCGTTTAGTTTACCAGAGACTCCAGTGTCTTGTGTCAGAGTGAGTACACCAGTGCCATCAGGCACTGCACCGCAACACTTCACCCTGCACCCCGGCACTCGCCTACCGGGCCCCGGGACCAACACCCCCTACCCACGGATGGGTCAACACCTAGCTGCGCCATTACACCGCTCCCGGGAGCCCCCTTACCTCACCGCAGCGGTGGTGTCTACAATCACCACAACCCATGGGTGGCGTCACGAACTAACATCCCAAATCAAACCACCGTGGCCCCGGCCGTGGACTTCCTCACCCAAATCCCCGCGTGTAGCGCCAACTCCCTTGCAGAGCGACGTGACCCCCGGGTCCGTGAGAGGCTCGAGCCACCACACCCGCAGTACGAGCACGGATCCGAGCGGCTCGGCGGTCGCAGCTGAGCCCACGGGGCGGTACATTATACATACCAGACTCTCGCATGGTTGTAACACTACTTCCGGGGCTGCTCATTATCCCTCATAATGTATAGGGATGTGCCGCCCCCGTGCCAGCAGCCGCTGCTGCTCGGATCCGGCCCTTCTACGGGTGGCTCGAGGTTCTCCGGACCCGGGGGTCTCGCGAACACGCCGAATAAAAGGGGGGGGCGTAGATGTACGGGCTAGACCGTATTAAGTTTGTGACGCCACCCACGGTGTGTGGTGAGGTGGGACACAACTGCTGCTGTTGTGGGGCACCCGGGGGAGATGTAGTGGCAGCTGATGTTAACTCCTCCGTGGGTAGGGATGGTTGCCCCGGGGCCCAATGTCCTTGTGCAGGGTATGGCGATGGCAAGGGCCGGCGCACCCAAGACGTGCGGGGGAATGGTTGGTTACTCACAGTAAATGAATCACACAAGTCTTTTGGTAAACCAAGGCGCTGGTGGCGGCCGCCGCGGCTGGGTGCATTCAGGTCCCCCACCCGGGCTGATGGTCACTGTCTTTTCCCTCTGCACTTGCTTTGTGTATGGTGAACTGCCTGGTCTGGAACTCAGGAGTCCGCTCCCGGCTGGATGTGGCCTAAGGAGCCGTGCCCGCAGACGCTGGCCTGTGGGATCTATGGGCCCTGGCGGTGACCTTATCCCTATCGGTAGGCTGTTGTCTTCTTTTAGGGACTTTAGGTGTGACAGGACCTATAATCCTGCACTCAATCAGTTAATTAGCCAGGCCACTGGTTTCGGTCCTGGCTTCAGGGTCCGAGTATCCCCTCTGTGCTATGGTTTCCGGGTCAGTTCTACGTGTCGGTACCGGCGGGCTACAACCCTGTCCCGGTCCACCTCGGCTCTGCCGAGCCATCTTCCCGTCTCCTGCTGATGGAGACCACTGTCTGCAACCTAGGCAAATGCACCAGGGCTCCGACCCTGGCACTGTTCAACTTGAACTTCCTCTGCTGGAGCTACACCTAGCTCCAGCCCACACTCCTCTCAACTTGAACTACTAAACTTCACTGCTCGTTTTCCCACCCTGGGCTGTCTAGACCCCTAGGTGGGCATGTCCAACCGCCTGGTCCCACCCACTGGTGTGTCTATCTTTCCCTAAGGGGGGGTGACTAGGGTTTCAGGTCGGCTGTGTGTCACCTAAGTGAGGGATGGTGTTATGCGGGGGCCTATCTGTGATTACCTGGTTTTGCCAGGGCGTCACAAAGGCACATTCAAAATGTATAAGGCACATAATTCTTAGGATTCTAAGACCAAAAATAATGTTTGCTCGTTGTAAAAGAGATGCAATCACCTTTCACTAATTATTTCACTAGTGATGAGCGGGCACTAACATGCTCTGGTGCTCAGTACTCATAACAAGTGATGAGCGAGCACTACCATGCTCAGGTGCTCAGTACTCATAACTAGCGATGAGAGGGCACTACCATGCTCGGGAGCTCAGTACTCGTAACTAGTGATGTGTGAGCACTACCATGCTCAGATGCTCATTACTCATAACTAGTGATGAGCGATCACTACCATGCTCGGGTGCTCAGTACTCGTAACTAGTGATGAGCGAGCACTACCATGCTCAGGTGCTCTGTACTTGTAACTAGTAATGAGCGGGCACTACCATGCTTAGGTGCTCGGTACTCGTAACTCATGATGAGCGAGAACTACCATGCTCGGCTGCTCGGTACTAATCACTAGTGATGAGCGAGAACTCAAGAGAAGTGGAAAAAAACAGCAACTGTGGCGCCCTGGACAAGCCAGGACGTCACAGGTACTGCAACAACACACCCTACACCCCGGTTAGGAACATCAAGGTCAGACACAAATCCTTGTTGCCTTCCTCCAGGGGCTGATGTCCACACCAGGTGGGGCGGAGCCAGGCGGTTGGCTCCACCCACCGGGGAGTTCACAGTCCTGGAGGCGGGAAAAGGAAGAGAGAACAGTTTAGGAGCTGTAGAGTGAGGAAGTAGTAGTGGAGGAACTGACTGGCCGTGTCCGAGGACGTAGCCCGGGCACCTGACAGCAAGGTTGACAGACGGTGGTGACAGTCTGCAGGAGAGGCCGATTGATGGACAACCGTGAGGACCGGGGACGGGCGGTGGCCCGCCGGTACCGAACTGGGGAGCGAAGAGAAGCCAGCACCATCCGGCAGGGCCTACGGACCCTGACCAGGCTAGGAGTCGCCATAAAACCGGTCAAATCCGTCAGCGACGGGAACCTCCGGGGTTTCCCAGCAGTAAAGACCCGACTGAAGGCAACCGTCCAAACCGTGAGGGAGATAAAGCTACCGCCAGAGCTAGAGCTCCCAGGGCCAGAGCCTGCGGGCAAAGGAAGGGCTCCCTTAGCCAACATACCGCTGGGGAGCGGGCTATCAGTGGGAAGCCATTGGGGCCAAGAACAGAACACCGGTGCAGGGAGAGACAGTTACCGCCAACCTACCGAGAGTGACCACCGCAGCCGTCTGTGGGACTCGTCCATCCAGCTGTTTGTTTGACCAGAGACTCCGTGTGCATTACTGGCTGAGTGAGTACCACCGTGCCGTCTGGCACTGCGCTGCCCCGTGACCCTGCACCCGGCCAGGACCCGCAACCCACCTTCCGACCTCCACCAACGGGCCCCGGGACCACCAAAAACCCCCTAGCCACGGAGGGGAGAAAACATCTCAGCTGCTCCCTGTCAACGCTCCCGGGATCCCCGTACAGAGCAGCGGTGGTGTCCCAACCTCACCACAAACCGTGGGTAGCGTCACGGACAATATCCCTACACCAAACCACCCCTTTCACTCACAGGCGAGAAGCACTGCTCGAGTCCCCGGGATCCGGCCCACCGCTCGAGCCACCAACCGAGCGAGCAGCAGCAGCAGCCGGACCCGAGCAGTGGGTGAGCGCAGCGTCCCCTCCCCACCCGTGACACAACCATCTTGGAAAAACTTTGAAGCTTTATTGTGAAAAATCCATAAAAAACATACAGGGGATAAAAAGCTCAGTGTAGACAAGGGTCTACGCGTTTCAGGCTTAACATGAAACTAGCCTTTAATCATGTCATGTTAGGCCTGATATGCGTAGACCCTTGTCTACAAACAGAGCTTTTTATCCACTGTATGTTTTTTATGGATTTTTCACAATAAAGCTTCAAAGTTTTTCCCAACATCATTGCTGGCTTTTTCCAAGTCTCATGATCATCGCTGTTACACCAGGATCTGGCCTGATGTCCCTGGCACCGTCCACCATTTGGGATACATATAGATCTAGTTGAGCTGTGATAATGTGGCGCCCTGGACAAGCCAGGACGTCACAAGCACTACACCAACACACCCCACACTCCCAGTCAGGCACACCAAAGTCAGACAAAAACCCCTGTTGCCTCCCTCCAGGGGCTGATGTTCACACCAGGGGGTGGGCCAGGCAGTTGGTCCCGCCCACCGAGGAGTTCACAGTCCTGGAGGCGAGAAAAGGAAGGAGTGCAGTTTGGAAGTGAAAGTGAGAGGAGAGTGAAGTGGTAAAGGAGCAGACAAAAAATCGTCCGGGTGTGTGGCCCGGACGGAACAGCAAGGTTGGCAGACGGTGGTGACCGTCTGCAGGAGAGGCCTATTGAAGCTAGCCGTAAGGACCGTGGACGGGCGGTGACCCGGCAGTACCGGACCGGTACGCAAAGAGAAGCCAGCACCATCCGGCAGGGGCTTACGGACCCCGACAAGGCTAGGAGTCGCCGGGCAATTTGTCAAATCCGTTAGCGAAGGGAACCTCCTGGGTTTCCCAGCAGCCAAGTCCCGACAGAAGGCAACCATCCAACCGTTAGAGGGAAACACAGTCACCGCCAAGGCTAAAGTTCCCAGGGCCAGAGTCTGCAGGCAAAAGGGGCTCCTTCAGCAACCTTCAAGCTGGGGAGCGGGTTACCGGTGGGAACCCATTGGAACCGTACACCCTACACAGGTGCAGGGAAAGGCAGTCACCATCAACCTGCCGGGAGGAGAAACACCGCAGCCGTCTGTGGGACCCGTCCATCCAGCCGTCTGTTTTACCGGAGACTCTGTGTTTATCATTGGCTGAGTGAGTACCACCGTGCCGTGCGGCACAGCGCTGCCCCCGCGACCCTGCACCTCACCAGGCCCTGTAACCCGCCTGCCATCCATCCCTACCCCCTCACCGGGCCCCGGGATAACCAACCCCCTACCCACGGAGGGGAGAACTAACATCCAGGCTGCTCCCTGTCATCGCTCCCGGGATCCCCATCCAGAGCAGCGGTGGTGTCACCAAGCTCACCACAACCGTGGGTGGCGTCACGGACAATATCAAATCCCCACAATCAATTCCCCTTTTTCACTCATGGGCGAGGAACGCCGCTCAAGTCCCCGGGATCCGGCCCACCGCTCGAGCCACCACCGAGCAGCGGCAGCAGCAGCCGGACCCGAGCTGTGGGAGAGCGCAGCGTCCCCTCCTCCGCCCGCGACAATAACATATTCTTTATGAGCGAGAACTACCATGCTTGGGTGCCCGGGACTCGTAACTAGTGATGAGAGAGCACTACCATGCTCGGGTGCTCGGTACTCGTAACTCTTGATGAGCGGGTACTACCATGCTCGGGTGCTTGGTACTCATAACAAGCAGTCGGATTTTGATCTGGAAAAATGCTTGCGTTCCCCATTTCCATTATACTTGGTACACGAGTTGAGCCTTGTTCGGACGTCCGACTGCTCGTTAGGAGTACAAAGCACTCTTTCTCTGATTACCTGGGCACTTAAAATGTCGCAAGGATCAATATACAGTACAGACCAAAAGTTTGGACACACCTTCTCATGCAAAGAGTTTTCTTTATTATCATGACTCTAAAAATTGTAGATTCACATTGAAGGCATCAAAACTATGAATTAACACATGTAGAATTAAATCCTTAACAAAAAAGTGTGAAGCAACTGAAAATATGTCTTCTATTCTAGGTTCTTCAAAGTAGCCAACTTTTGCTTTGATTACTGCTTTGCACACTCTTGGCATTCTCATGATGAGCTTCAAGAGGTAGTCACCGGAAGTGGTTCTCAATTCACAGGTGTGCCCTTTCAGGTTTAATAAGTGGGATTTCCTGCCTTATAAATGGGGTTGGGACCATCAGTTGTGTTGTGCAGAAGTCTGGTGGATACACAGCTGATAGTCCTACTGAATAGACTGTTAGAATTTGTATTATGGCAAGAAAAAAGCAGCTAAGTAAAGAAAAACGAGTGTCCATCATTACTTTAAGAAATGAAGGTCAGTCAGTCCGAAAAATTGGGAAAACTTTGAAAGTGTCCCCAAGTGCAGTGGCAAAAACCATCAAACGCTACAAAGAAACTGGCTCACATAAGGACCGCCCCAGGAAAGGAAGACCAAGAGTCACCTCTGCTGCGGAGGATAAGTTTATCCAAGTCACCAGCCTAAAGGCCCCGTCACACACAGAGATAAATCTTTGGCAGATCTGTGGTGGCAGTGAAATCATGGACATATTGTTCCATTTGTACACAGCCACAAACCTGGCACTGATTGTCCACAATTTCACTGCAACCACAGATCTGCCGCAGATTTATCTCTGTGTGTGACAGGGCCTTTAGAAATCGCAGGTTAACAGCAGCTCAGATTAGAGACCAGGTCAATGCCACACAGAGTTCTAGCAGCAGACACATCTCTAGAACAACTGTTAAGAGGAGACTTTGTGCAGCAGGCCTTCATGGTAAAATAGCTGCTAGGAAACCACTGCTAAGGACAGGCAACAAGCAGAAGAGACTTGTTTGGGCTAAAGAACACAAGGAATGGACATTAGACCAGTGGAAATCTGTGCTTTTGCCTGAGTCCAAATTTAAGATCTTTGGATCCAACCACCGTGTCTTTGTGCGACGCAGAAAAGATGAACGGATGGACTCTACATGGCTGGTTCCCACCGTGAAGCATGGAGGAGGAGGTGTGATGGTGTGGAGGTGCTTTGCTGGTGACACTGTTGGGGATTTATTCAAAATTGAAGGCATAGTGAACCAGCATAGCTACCACACCATCTTTTAGCGGCATGCTATTCCATCCGGTTTGCGTTTAGTTGGACCATCATTTATTTTTCAACAGGACAATGACTCCAAACACACCTCCAGGCTGTGTAAGGGCTATTTGACTAAGAAGGAGAGTGATGGGGTGCTACGCCAGATGACCTGGCCTCCACAGTCACTAGACCTGAACCCAATCGAGATGGTTTGGGGTGAGCTGGACCGCAGAGTGAAGGCAAAAGGGCCAACAAGTGCTAAGCATCTCTGGGAACTCCTTCAAGACTGTTGGAAGACCATTTCCGGTGACTACCTCTTGAAGCTCATCAAGAGAATGCCAAGAGTATGCAAAGCAGTAATCAAAGCAAAAGGTGGCTACTTTGAAGAACCTAGAATATAAAACATATTGTCAGTTGTTTCACACTTTTTTGTTAAGTATTTCATTCCACATGTGTCAATTCATAGTTTTGATGCCTTCAATGTGAATCTACAATTTTTAGAGTTATGAAAATAAAGAAAACTCTTTGAATGAGAAGGTGTGTCCAAACTTTTGTTCTGTACTGTATATTCAGCTGATATCCATAAAGCTTTAGTTAGTTATACAAACCACTTCAGTAAATACAGTACATCTCAATGAAAGGAGATCGTCTTTGAAACTATGATAAGGTTGCAGTGTGGACAGTGGAAACGTCCATATCTTGAAGATATGGGCCAAAGAGAATGAAGAGCGCCCCAACTCCTGCTTGTGGACCTCACGAAATACTTATGTCGTCTGTTGCATAGATCGCCTCTGTATACAGATATAATCCTGCTAGTAACTGAGCGTGTATTTATAACACATATGCTGTTCACTCCATAAAAATCCTGGAAAGGCTTCTCGTAATGTAAATATTTTCGCACAAGAAATGCCTATAGCGTCCAAATAGCGTGACCCGAGAGTGGAGACAACCTGCGGCTTTACAGCTGTTGTTAGGATACAGGATCACTTACAAGCCAAAGAGGCCGGGAACACTTGGGATTCAGCAGGTTGATGAAACTTCCTCCACAGCTCCATAGATTAGGTAATTAAATATAAACTATACTATAAATATCAAAGATGTCACAGAATGTGCAGAACCTTCTTATTGCCCATAGGTCTCTCTGTGAACGTTGGTGGCTATAGAAGGGATCATTTCTTCATTTCTAATATTGTATTATAAGAACATAGAAATACATTTTTTTATTAGTAAGAGATCCTGAATCCATAGGATAAGGAAAGACATATTGATCCCTGGAGGTCCGACCAATGGGACCCCCAACAAGCCCCAAAATAGGGCTCTGAAGAGCCTCGATTAAATGACTTTAAATGATTGCAGAGGGAGCTTAGGAGCTGACTATATACTGTGTATATGTCACGGGCGGGGAGGGCGCTGCGCTCACCCACTGCTCGGGTCCAGCTGCTGCTGCTGCTCGCTTGGTCGGTGGCTCGAGCGGTGGGCCAGATCCCGGGGACTCGAGCGGCGCTCCTCGCCTGTGAGTGAAAGGGGTGGTTTGGTTTAGGGATATTGTCCGTGACGCCACCCACGGTTTGTGGTGAGGTTGGGACACCACCGCTGCTCTGTACGGGGATCCCGGGAGCGTTGACAGGGAGCAGCTGAGATGTTTTCTCCCCTCCGTGGGTAGGGTGGTTTGGTGGTCCCGGGGCCCGGTGGCTGAGGTCAAAAGGTGGGTTGCGGGGCTTGGCCAGGTGCAGGGTCGCGGGGCAGCGCAGTGCCAGACGGCACGGTGGTACTCACTCAGCCAGTAATGCACACGGAGTCTCTGGTGAAACAAACGGCTGGATGGACGAGTCCCACAGATGGTTGCGACAGTCACTCCCGGTAGGTTGGCGGTAACTGTCTCTCCCTGCACCGGTGTTCTGTTCTTGGCCCCAATGACTTCCCACTGGTATCCCGCTCCCCAGCGGTATGTTGGCTAAGGGAGCCCTTCCTTTGCCTGCAGGCTCTGGCCCTGGGAGCTCTAGCTCTGGTGGTAGCTTTATCTCCCTCACTGTTTGGACGGTTGTCTTCAGTCGGGTCTTTACTGCAGGGAAACCCCGGAGGTTCCCATCGCTGACGGATTTGACCGGTTTAACGGCGACTCCTAGCCTGGTCGGGGTCCGTAGGCCCTGCCGGATGGTGCGGGCTCCTCTTCGTTCCCCGATCAGGTACCGGCGGGCCACCGCCCGTCCCCGGTCCTTACGGTTGTGCGTCAATCGGCCTCTCCTGCAGACGGTCACCACTGTCTGCCAGCCTTGCTGTTTCTCTGCCCGGGCCACGTACCCGGACACGGCCAGTCAGCTCCTCTACTACCACCTCCCTGACTCAACTCCAAAACTGATCTGTCTTCCTTTTCCCGCCTCCAGGACTGTGAACTCCTCGGTGGGTGGAGCCAACCGCCTGGCTCCACCCCACCTGGTGTGGACATCTGCCCCTGGAGGGAGGCAACAAGGATTTGTGTCTGACCTTGATGTTCCTAACCGGGGTGTGGGGTGTGGGGTGTGTTGTTGCAGTACCTGTGACGTCCTGGCTTGTCCAGGACGCCACATTCCCCCTTGGTTAAGCGCAGACCGTCCGCGGGCTGCTCATCCATCACCGGTTTTATTTTCACAACTAGGAAAAATAGAAAACGGTAAAACATATAAAACACAAGCATTCTTATAAAACTTCCCTTAACGGGAGGCACTTTCTTTTAATGTTACTAAACGGTAGTCAATTTTTATTAACGGTAACGGCTTCCGCTCTCCCCCTGCCCAAACAACCTGGCCCTGATGCTGCCCCTAAGAAGTGGGCAGCACCCCTTGCCCCAGTCCAGAACCAAATTGCCCGAGCGGGTACGGTCTCTTTCAGGGGACCAACGTCCATGGGGGACCCCTGACCCCCGGAGGATTGCCACCGGTTACGGTAGTGGAGGGCCTGGGCCATTCATTTCCTCTAGGCCCATCCTCCCAAATCAGCCTCTGCGGAGGCGGTCACGGTATTAAGCCAACAAATATATTTACATGCCACTAAGTTTGTGGTTGCCCTGCAAGTTCTCGGGCTTGTCCGTAAGAAGTTCCTTACGCAACGGTTGCAGAAAGTCTCTATGGGGACTAGTTGCCGGCAACGGCTGGTTCAATCACGGTGTCAATCTGATAAACTTCTTCGGTTGATTCAATCTTATCATTCAACAACATTTAACAACATCGCAACGGTGCTGGTGGTCCCAACGGGGACAACTTGCGGCAACGGTGGACCGCTGACTCACTTCAGATCCACGGTGTCGGTTGGGGGAGGGGGCTGAGCTGGTACTCGGGCCTCATGTCTGCCCCTCAGCTTGGCGTCCAGAGCAAACCAACCCCTCTCCCCGCAATGCCTAGTGTACTGGACCAAATCCCCTGGCATCAGGTTACGGCCCGGGTGGTCCTCCGGTAAGTGGGCATTGACGTCCCGTCGGGCTATAAAGACTTCGGCCTCCAGGCCCGGCTCATATATGAATCCATACCCCCCGACGGACATCAAATCTCCTAACTTGCCCCTCATAGATCGAGCCCCGTACGCGGAATGTGGCCTGGCGGAGGCTCTCCTTTTCTCTAATCGTGCGGGCTACCAGCTCTGCCTTCCTCCTCTCTCTCTCCACGATTTCCTGGCCCAGCGGGGTCTGTTCCCTGTCCCATTAGGGGGCTATGGTAGGTCCCTGCTCACGGATCGGGCCCCGCGAGACCTCCTTCACACTGCCCACTACTGGCGTTCTGGGCGGCAGGTCCCGCGGTATCATGGCCTGGGGCGCTGCCTCGCAGCGGCGACCCGGCGCAGCCTCAGCCGAGGCGTGGAGGGTGGGCACAGGGATCTTCTCCCGCTCGACCGCCGTCTCCTCGTGCACGGAACAAGCTGCCGCAGTCGGTTTGGGCCCGGGTATGGCCTCTACAGGTGCCTCCGGTGCATCTCGGCTGATGGGCTCAGCTTTCGGTTTCTTCCACGGAAGCGGTTCCTGACGGTCACGGACCTCGGCTGCAAGTCGGTCCGCTTGGGCGGATTGGCTGGGTGCCGCTACCGATTGCAGTGGTAGCGGGCCTAGTGACGGTGCAGCAGCAGCCAACACAGGTAGCGGGGGAGGTAGCAGGGTGAGCGGGTGTAGACCGGGCCCCTCAGCCGCGATGACCGACCCGCTAGGGGTACAGGGGCGTGGGTCACCTACCCGCACTTCCAGAACTCCCTCCACCTCGCGTCTCCGTATGGCCGCCACCACATCTGCCATGTCGGCCTCCCACTCCTCCAAGAGGAGCTGCACGCGGATCTGCAGCCGTTGTTGTAGCTGAGCGGTCCGGACCTCCAACCACGCCTCGGTCCCGGGCGCGGGGGCTACGGTGCTGCCGGACGGTTGGTGCATCGCTGCGGCGGCCTTTTCCAGGAACCAAAAGATGGCCACAGGGTCCTGGCATCCCCGCTTTTATAGCCGCCGGCTACATGCGGCCAGATGCCATCCGTGCCCCCTTGGTGTCTTTCTGGCACCTCCTCTTCAGGGGCGGAGCTTCGGCTTTCGAGCCTCTGACTCGCCCACCCCAGGGCTATGGGACACCCGGTGCCGGGCCGGACTAGTCCGGTGGTAGTCAGTGGTGGCTGGGCCCGGCTCCGTGGCCCTGGTGGGTGTCAGTAGAGTATGTGGCTTAAGTTAAAGTTTGTGTTCGTGACGCCACCTGTGGCATGCGGCTAATAAGCCGCCGCTGCTGTGTGAGGCCTCCGGGTTGATGTTATGGCAGCAATGGTAGTACTGCTCCCCACAGGTGGAGCAATGCCCGGGGCACAGTTGGTGCTCGTGAATGTCTATGCAGATGAAATAACTGAGGCAACTTCAGAGGTGCAGTTCAAGTTCTTTTACTCACAGTTCTTGTCAGGCAGGCAGAACCCTTGGACTGCTGGGACCGCTGTCAGGGACCTCCGTCTTCTGGGTGATTCAGAGTGTGAAATCCGGTACCCTCTCTCTTAGTGTCTCTTTCTCTGCTGTCTTCACTAGCCTTGCCTTGTTAAGATGGACTTGGCTTGGCCTCCATTACAGTCTCCAGGCTGGGGGGTCACCTGTCGGCTGATTACCCCTTTTCTGAAGGGCTGCTCTGGGTTCTGGCCCTGGGAGCTTGCAACGTCCCTGGGCCTCGGTTTTTACTGTTTGGAGATTGTCTTTTCACTCCTCCAGTTTCTAGGGACCGTCCCCTGTCGCAGCTAATCACTCCACCGATGTCACTGTGGACCAGGCCACCGCAGCCTGCAGCTACTCGTAGCGCCTCTGGGCCCTCGGCTTCGGTACCCAACAAGGACAGCTCGTGGGACCTACAGGACTACCCGCGGCCCTGCGACCCTTACTTTCCTTCTCTTCTTTCTCCTCCTTGCCTGCCTCAGCAGGCCTCCTCCTCCCTCCTTTCTCTCGTTCTTCTCCTCCAACTACATGCTGCTTCTCTCACTCCCTGAGGTAAACTGAAACTAACTTGACCTTCCTTTCTCTATCTGCTCTCTGGTGGCTCCTCCCACCTCCCCAGTTGCTAAGCTACCACCCTATGGGAGCAGGGATGGGTCTTACAGCCCCTCTCAGCATGCAGCATGGGAGGGTTGCCTGCCACTTTCCCTGGTCCTGTGTGTCCCTAGCAATGGGTGTAGTGTGGATTTACCAGGGGACCGGAGTTCACTCTCTTCCTCTCCCAGAATGGGGCATCACACCGCTGGTGGGGTGCAATGACCTGTGGCGACGGAAGCCTCAGGGGCGCCACACTCCCCCACAGCAAATCCCAGCACGTCCTCGGGCTGAAAAACAACAAAAACATGTGGAGAAACTGCAAAATTTTTGTTATGCAAAACATAAAACAATAAAACATTTCTTCCCTTTATGGGAGGCACATATCATGAACGTTGCGAACTTCTTATAAAGAAAACTCTAAGTGTGCACTTCCAGTCCATTGCACGGTTCAAACAAATCCCCCATAATTCTGGTAGGGGGCACAACGGGTGCAACTAATTACATTTTTGGCTACTACAAGTCCAGTAGCCCGGCAGTTCGTTTCTTTCAATTAACACTAATGGGACAAATCAACCAGCCATTAAGTCCAATGGCCTGGTTACATAGGACACATAAACAACATACCAGCCACTAAGTCCAATGGCCTGGTAGGACACAACACATACACTTCCACCGGGGCCCACATTCCAGTTCAGTGGCCCGGTAACACATAGCATGGGGGGTGACGTCTTCAAAAAGCATCAGGGGCAGTACAGCAGGAAAGGGTGTCATCTTCGAAAAGAATAAGGGGCAAACAGGGGCTATTTACAGTTCAG
Source organism: Anomaloglossus baeobatrachus (assembly GCF_048569485.1). Classification (NCBI taxonomy): domain Eukaryota; kingdom Metazoa; phylum Chordata; class Amphibia; order Anura; family Aromobatidae; genus Anomaloglossus; species Anomaloglossus baeobatrachus. The sequence goes on from NC_134353.1 coordinate 61,541,849, forward strand.
CAGCTCTTCATCTTTACTCTTCATTGCAGGGGTCCTTCTTTGGCAGGGCCCTGGGCAGCATGTAGGCCATGGAGATCCTGGTCTGCGTTTCTTGCGTGGCTGTCACAGGACCTCTGCTCAGTTCTGTGACCTGGGTCTGCCTTGAGGTAGTGCTGCGGCTGCTGCTGACAGGAGAGACGCCGCACGCTGGCATAGTGCGGCGCCACTCCGGTTCTTCTGAGGCCGTCTCCTCCCGGGCCTCCCGCTCCTGCTGGTACTCCTGCACCAATCTCCGGCAGGTCAGCTCGTTTGCCAGTGCGGTTTCCTTGGGGCGCAGGGGCTTTTGCAGTCCCCTACTCTCTATGGGCGCTGCGTCCCAGTGCACTCCCGGGGATGTCGCTCCCAGGAGACTCACAGGGGGACTCGGTAGGGGGCCCACTAGCTGGTCGGGGTCCACCCCTCCCCAGGCTCCGTCTGCGGGGGTTTCGGGCAGGCCTCCGGTGCCCCACCGAGCATTTGCGGGGCTGGCGGGGAAGGCCTGCGGGACAGTGGAGGGACAGGGCGGTGGCGCTTGGTGGGTCAGTGGGTCCGGACGGGTCGGGGCTTCACATTGCTCACCCGGTCGCTGCTCCGCGGCCTCCATCCTGTGGCCCACACTCTCCGGCACCATCGGTGTTTCACTCCGCCGGTCCACCTCTGCTTGCAGGTTACGCAGTCTCCGAGCCAGGATTCGCATTTCCTCCCGGAGCAGGTCCAGCTCGGGATCCATCTTCCCGGTCCCAGGTGTACACTCCTGCAGCCTCTCTGCCATGCTGCCGACCTGGGGAACGCTTGCTGGATTACTGCTCGGGTGCTCGACCACGCCACTCGGCTTCTCCCTTTCCCTTCTCGGCGGCGGGGCCGGAGGCTGCACTTGCATCTGGCGCCAGACTGGCGCCCAGCCCACCACGACCGGCATCACTCCGCTTGCGATAAGGTACATTTTCGTTGTCTGCTGGTCTGGCTTTTTAAACTCTGTCTGCCAGCCGGCCAGCTTATTTGGTCACCACTTCTTTTTCTTCCGTTTTCTATGGCGGGCACCGCTTCGCGCGCTTTTCTTGGACAAGGGGGCGGGGCTTCTCTTCGCGCCCTTTCTTCTTGCACGCCCCCCTTCTTCCCGCTCTCAGCAGCGCTAATGGCGGCGGCAATTTACAACCAGTACACAGTCTTTTAAGCACAATTCCTGCAGGCGCACAGTACCCGGTGGGACCGGGCACGAAATCCTGTTCGTGACGCCAAAAGTTGACTCGCCCACCCCAGGGCTATGGGACACCCGGTGCCGGGCCGGACTAGTCCGGTGGTAGTCAGTGGTGGCTGGGCCCGGCTCCGTGGCCCTGGTGGGTGTCAGTAGAGTATGTGGCTTAAGTTAAAGTTTGTGTTCGTGACGCCACCTGTGGCATGCGGCTAATAAGCCGCCGCTGCTGTGTGAGGCCTCCGGGTTGATGTTATGGCAGCAATGGTAGTACTGCTCCCCACAGGTGGAGCAATGCCCGGGGCACAGTTGGTGCTCGTGAATGTCTATGCAGATGAAATAACTGAGGCAACTTCAGAGGTGCAGTTCAAGTTCTTTTACTCACAGTTCTTGTCAGGCAGGCAGAACCCTTGGACTGCTGGGACCGCTGTCAGGGACCTCCGTCTTCTGGGTGATTCAGAGTGTGAAATCCGGTACCCTCTCTCTTAGTGTCTCTTTCTCTGCTGTCTTCACTAGCCTTGCCTTGTTAAGATGGACTTGGCTTGGCCTCCATTACAGTCTCCAGGCTGGGGGGTCACCTGTCGGCTGATTACCCCTTTTCTGAAGGGCTGCTCTGGGTTCTGGCCCTGGGAGCTTGCAACGTCCCTGGGCCTCGGTTTTTACTGTTTGGAGATTGTCTTTTCACTCCTCCAGTTTCTAGGGACCGTCCCCTGTCGCAGCTAATCACTCCACCGATGTCACTGTGGACCAGGCCACCGCAGCCTGCAGCTACTCGTAGCGCCTCTGGGCCCTCGGCTTCGGTACCCAACAAGGACAGCTCGTGGGACCTACAGGACTACCCGCGGCCCTGCGACCCTTTCTTTCCTTCTCTTCTTTCTCCTCCTTGCCTGCCTCAGCAGGCCTCCTCCTCCCTCCTTTCTCTCGTTCTTCTCCTCCAACTACATGCTGCTTCTCTCACTCCCTGAGGTAAACTGAAACTAACTTGACCTTCCTTTCTCTATCTGCTCTCTGGTGGCTCCTCCCACCTCCCCAGTTGCTAAGCTACCACCCTATGGGAGCAGGGATGGGTCTTACAGCCCCTCTCAGCATGCAGCATGGGAGGGTTGCCTGCCACTTTCCCTGGTCCTGTGTGTCCCTAGCAATGGGTGTAGTGTGGATTTACCAGGGGACCGGAGTTCACTCTCTTCCTCTCCCAGAATGGGGCATCACACCGCTGGTGGGGTGCAATGACCTGTGGCGACGGAAGCCTCAGGGGCGCCACACCTCCACTGCTCGGGAAGACGCTCGAGCGGGGACTTTTCGTGCCCAATATGGCGGCTTCCGAAAATTTTCGGCCGGACACCTCCGGCGGGACACAAGGCGCACCTCTACCAGACGGCAGAGCGGTAAGATCCTGTTCATGACGCCAAGTTGTCGCGGGCGGGGAGGGCGCTGCGCTCACCCACTGCTCGGGTCCGGCTGCTGCTGCTGCTCGCTCGGTCGGTGGCTCGAACGGTGGGCCGGATCCCAGGGACTCGAGCGGCGCTCCTCGCCCGTGAGTGAAAGGGGTGGTTTGGTTTAGGGATATTGTCTGTGACACCACCCACGGTTTGTGGTGAGGTTGGGACACCACCGCTGCTCTGTACGGGGATCCCGGGAGCGTTGACAGGGAGCAGCTGAGATGTTTTCTCCCCTCCGTGGGTAGGGGGGTTTGGTGGTCCCGGGGCCCGGTGGCTGAGGTCAGAAGGTGGGTTGCGGTGCTTGGCCAGGTGCAGGGTCGCGGGGCAGCGCAGTGTCAGATGACACGGTGGTACTCACTCAGCCAGTAACGTACACGGAGTCTCTGGTGAAACAAACGGCTGGATGGACGAGTCCCACAGACGGCTGCGACGGTCACTCCCGGTAGGTTGGCGGTAACTGTCTCTCCCTGCACCGGTGTTCTGTTCTCGGCCCCAATGGCTTCCCACTGGTAGCCCGCTCCCCAGCGGTATGTTGGCTAAGGGAGCCCTTCCTTTGCCCGCAGGCTCTGGCCCTGGGAGCTCTAGCTCTGGCGGTAGCTTTATCTCTCTCACGGTTTGGACGGTTGCCTTCAGTCGGGTCTTTACTGCTGGGAAACCCCGGAGGTTCCCGTCGCTGACGGATTTGACCAGTTTAACGGCGACTCCTAGCCTGGTCGGGGTCCGTAGGCCCGGCCGGATGGCGCTGGCTTCTCTTCGTTCCCCAATCCGGTACCGGCGGGCCACCGCCCGTCCCCGGTCCTTACGGTTGTGCGTCAATTGGCCTCTCCTGCAGACGGTCACCACCGTCTGCCAACCTTGCTGTTTCTGTGCCCGGGCCACGTACCCGGACACGGCCAGTCAGCTCCTCTACTACCACCTCCCTGACTCAACTCCAAAACTGATCTGTCTTCCTTTTCCCGCCTCCAGGACTGTGAACTCCTCGGTGGGTGGAGCCAACCGCCTGGCTCCGCCCCACCTGGTGTGGACATCAGCCCCTGGAGGGAGGCAACAAGGATTTGTGTCTGACCTTGATGTTCCTAACCGGGGTGTGGGGTGTGTTGTTGCAGTACCTGTGACGTCCTGGCTTGTCCAGGGCGCCACATATACATAAGATTACATAGTTTTATGGGTTAAAGGGAACCTGTCACCAGATTTGGTGACTATAAGCTGCGGCCACCACCAGTGGGCTCTTATATACGGCATTCTAACATACTGTATATAAGAGCCCAGGCCGCTGTGTAGAACGTAAAAATCACTTTATAATACTCACCTAAGAGGCGCTGCGGTACAGACTGGCCCAGTGGGTGTCTTCGTTCTCTGGTACCGGTGCCTCCTATTTTGGCCATCTTTGTCCTCCTTCTTCTGAAGCCTGGGTGCATGATACGTCCTACGTCATCCACACTAGCCGGCATTGAGGTCCTGCGAAAGCGCACTACAATACTTTGATTTGCCCTGCTCAGGGGAGATCGAAGTGCGCCATTACACACAGACTGATCTATTCCTATATATTATGTAGAGTAATTACACACAGAGGGATCTATTCTTATATATTATATAGAGTCATTACATACAGAGGGATATTTTCCTATATATTATATAGAGTCATAACACACAGAGGGATCTATTCCTATATATTATAAAAACACCAATAGTTAGAGGACAAAATCCATACCACATAAGATTCATGAATATAAAGATGTATATAGAGAAATGCTAGAACATAATCAAAAATGTGGGGATATATAGGATCAATGAAGACCATTCGGGTATAGAATATATTAAACCAAAAAAGGAAAAACCGAACAACAAGGTCTTAAATAAGTTATATCTTTATTATCAAAATTAAAATTACACATAAAACACACACACGACTGTTGACTGGAAAAAGGCGTCAAGAAAAACCTGCATAGTATGTATGAATAATTATCAATCGAATATATGACGGTAGCGATAGAAAGTTCAGGAATGGTCATAAAAAATGGTAATAATAAGTTACTGCCAAGAACTACCAATAATAACTAGCAAGCACTGAAATATAGCTGAAGTTGGTGCCATGTATTTATAATAGGCAAATTGCAACTGGTAGCAAATACATTAATAGGTACTACCGATGGCCTCAAAAAGGCAGGAAAATATAAAGGGAAGACACATGGCTCAGGGGTTATTTAGATTAATTTAATCCTAGGGAATTTGTCAGAGTCGACACAATTCAAACACTAAATAGTGGTATATACTCCAGGGATAAGTAGAGCACAGCCTCTTCACAATATATAATACCTGCCCTGGCAAGAGGACATCAGGTACCGCTTTAAGATACAATCATCAAAGGTATGGCTGGTAGTAGGTAGGTAAATAAGTAAAGCAAATAAATAAAGAAAATACCATTCCAAATAACCACTAACACTAAAGCCGCCAACCACAGAAAAGCAGGTAAAGTAGGTAAAGCAGAGAGTGAGAGATAGCTTTCACAGATTATAAACCCGTAGAGGGAAGGTGTAGATGCAAATAGTCCTAATCCTAAAGAGGTGTCAGAATCGGCACACTCTAATCACATAAATAGTGATATATTCACCTGGGGTTTGTGGAGCACAGTCTCCTCTCAGTGTACGGCGCCTGCCCCGACGCGCGCACGTTTCGTAGCGACTTCTTCAGGGGGTCGCTACGAAACGTGCGCGCGTCGGGGCAGGCGCCGTACACTGAGAGGAGACTGTGCTCCACAAACCCCAGGTGAATATATCACTATTTATGTGATTAGAGTGTGCCGATTCTGACACCTCTTTAGGATTAGGACTATTTGCATCTACACCTTCCCTCTACGGGTTTATAATCTGTGAAAGCTATCTCTCACTCTCTGCTTTACCTACTTTACCTGCTTTTCTGTGGTTGGCGGCTTTAGTGTTAGTGGTTATTTGGAATGGTATTTTCTTTATTTATTTGCTTTACTTATTTACCTACCTACTACCAGCCATACCTTTGATGATTGTATCTTAAAGCGGTACCTGATGTCCTCTTGCCAGGGCAGGTATTATATATTGTGAAGAGGCTGTGCTCTACTTATCCCTGGAGTATATACCACTATTTAGTGTTTGAATTGTGTCGACTCTGACAAATTCCCTAGGATTAAATTAATCTAAATAACCCCTGAGCCATGTGTCTTCCCTTTATATTTTCCTGCCTTTTTGAGGCCATCGGTAGTACCTATTAATGTATTTGCTACCAGTTGCAATTTGCCTATTATAAATACATGGCACCAACTTCAGCTATATTTCAGTGCTTGCTAGTTATTATTGGTAGTTCTTGGCAGTAACTTATTATTACCATTTTTTATGACCATTCCTGAACTTTCTATCGCTACCGTCATATATTCGATTGATAATTATTCATACATACTATGCAGGTTTTTCTTGACGCCTTTTTCCAGTCAACAGTCGTGTGTGTGTTTTATGTGTAATTTTAATTTTGATAATAAAGATATAACTTATTTAAGACCTTGTTGTTCGGTTTTTCCTTTTTTGGTTTAATATTTCCTATATATTATATAGAGTCATTACACACAGACTGATTTATCCCTATATATTATATAGAGTCATTACACACAGAGGGATCAATTCGTATATATTATATAGAGTCATTACACACAAAGTGATCTATTCCTATATATTATATAGAGTCATTACACACAGAGGGATGCATTCCTATATATTATATAGAGCCATTACACACAGAGTGATCTATTCCTATATATTATATAGAGTCATTACACACAGACTAATCTATTCCTATATATTATATAGAGTCATTACACACAGAGGGATCTATTCCTATATATTATATAGAGCCATTACACACAGAGTGATCTATTCCTATATATTATATAGAGTCATTACACACAGACTGATCTTTTCCTATATATTATATAGAGTCATTACACACAGAGGGATTTATTCCTATATATTATATAGAGTCATTACACACAGGGGGATATATTCCTATATATTATATAGAGTCATTACACACAGAGGGATCTATTCATATATATATTATATAGAGTCATTACACACAAAGGGATCTATTCCTATATATTATATAGAGTCATTACACACAGAGGGATCTATTTCTATATATTATATAGAGTCATTACACACAGAGGGATCTATTCCTATATATCATATAGAGTCATTACACATAGAGGGATCTATTCATATATATTATATAGAGTCATTACACACAGAGGGATCTATTCCTATATATTATATAGAGTCATTAAACACAGAGGGATCTATTCCTATATATTATATAGAGTCATTACACATAGAGGGATCTATTCCCCCCTTCACACGTTCGTGCCTCCGGTACGTGTTTGGCAGTTTTCTCACGTACCGGAGACACGGGCACACGTTGACATATGTTTACTTATAGTTTCGGGCACAAGTAAGTATTTTTGCACGGAACGTGTGTCCGTTCCGTACTTTCGTGTGCCCGTGTGCTACACACGCCGAAATGTCCGTTTTTCTTCGGCATCACGGGTGTCAAACGGAACGCAAATGTGTCACACGTAACACACACGGACCACACAGATGTGTTCCGTATGACATGCACCGGAGAAAAGACATGTGTCTATTAAAAAAAAACAAACCTTTACTCACCTTCTCCTGCCTTCCGGTCTCTGCCGCTGCTGTCACTTGCTTCCGACCGCCGCTCATTATGCTCATTTAATATTCACTTCACTGCGGCCGGAAGCAGCAGCAGCGGGGAGTCGGCAGGAGCGGAGACCGAAGATCAGCACCACGGACAGCGACGTCAGGGACAGGTGAGTAGAAAGTTCCCGTTCTCCGTGTGTTATCAAGGATAACACACGGAGAAAACAAGTGTGCCATACACAGCTCACCGAGGGCAATACGCATCTTTAACACGTCCGTGAAACACGAGCGTGATTCTCACAGGCGTGTGAAAGAGGCCTTATATAGAGTCATTACACACAGAGGGATCTATTCCTATATATTATATAGAGTCATTACACACAGAGGGATCTATTCCTATATATTATATAGAGTCATTACACACAGGGATCTATTTCAAGTGTTTATTTCTGTTAATGTTGATGATTATGGCTTACAGCCAATGAAAACCAAAAGTCATTATCTCAGAAAATTAGAATATCATATAAGACCAACTGAAAAAATGATGTTAAACTCAGAAATGTTGGCGCCTACTCAAAAGTCTGTACAGTAAATGCCTCAATACTTGGTCGAGGCTAATTTTGCATGAATTTTTACATCAATGCGGTAATGTGGCATAGAGGCGTTCAGCCTGTTGCTCTGCTGAGGTGTATGGAAGCCCAGGTTGCTTTGATAGCCGCCTTCAGCTCATCTACATTTTTGGCTCTGGTGTCTCTCATCTTCCTCTTGACAATACCCCATAGATTCTCTATGGGGTTTAGGTCAGGTGAGTTTGCTGGACAATCAAGCAGAGTGATACTGTGGTTAGTAAACCAAGTATTGGTGCTTTTGGCAGTGTGGACAGGGGCCAAGTCCTACTGGAAAATTAAATTTCCATCTCCAAAAACCTTGTCGACAAAGGGAAGCATGAAGTGGTGTAAACTTTCCTGGTAGACGGCTGCGCGGACTTTGATCTTGATAAAACACAGTGGAGCTACACCAGCAGATGACATGGCTCCCCAAACCATCACTGACTGTGGACACTTCACACTAGACCTCAGCAGCTTGGATTGTGGCCTCTCCACTCTTCCTCCAGACTCTGGGACCGCGATTTCCAAATGAAATGCAAAATTTACTTTCATCTGAAAACTACACCTTGGACCCCTGAGAACAGTCCAGTTCTGTTTCTCCTTGGCCCAGGTAAGACGCTTCTGGCATTGTCTATTGGTCATGAGTGGTGACACAAGGAATGCGACACTTGTAGCCCATGTCCTGGATACGTCTGTGTGTGGTGGCTCTTGAAGCACTGACTCCAGCAGCAGTCCATGCCTTGTATATCTTCCCCAAATTTTTGAATGGCCTTTTTTAAGAATCCTATAAAGGCTGAGGTTATCCCGGTTGCTTGTGCACCTTTTTCTACCACACTCTTTCCTTCCACTCAACTTCCATTAATATAGTTGGATACAGCACTCTGTGAACAGCCAGCTTCTTTAGCAGTGACCTTTTGTGGCTTACCCTCCTTGTGGAAAGTGTCAATGACAGCCTTCTGGACATCTGTCCAGTCAGCAGAGTGCCCCATAATTGTGTAGCCTACTGAACCAGACTAAGGGACCATTTTAAACTCTTAGGAAGCCTTTGCAGGTGTTTTGTGGTAATTATTCTGATTTTCTGAGATAACGACTTTTGGGTTTTCATTGGCTGTAAGCCATAATAATCAACATTAACAGAAATAAATCACGTGAAATAGATCCCTCTGTGTGTAATGACTCTATATAATATATAGGAATAGATCCCTCTGTGTGTAATGACTCTATATAATATATAGGAATAGATCCCTCTGTGTGTAATGACTCTATATAATATATGCATTTGCCTTTTTGTATTGAATTACTGAAATCTGAATAATTAGACAGTTATGGGCATAAAAGACTGAGACAGAAAGAAGAGAGCAAAGAGTGATAGAACAGGAATAATTCTCACACTATATAGTATCGAAGAATCATTTTTTTTTCGCCCCATAAGACAGAGTTGAATGACTCCCCAAGAATAAAGGGTTAATCATCACCACAGAGGACGCAGCCGTTTTCGGCAGATGTTCTCCCTAACTGATAATAAAGGAGCCGTCTTTCAGCTGCGCGTTCTTTACAGACATTATTGGCAATATACAATATGTCAACAGGATGGAGCGGAGAAACAGATCGCCCCGGAGTTTGTTTTAGGGATTTGCGGAGACTGTTTGCAAACAGAACATGTAGAAGACTTCTTGTGGCATTCCGTAGGAAGCTTGTCCCGGGAAAACCTTATCTCTGGTGAATCACCTTACTTGTCTCACAGGCACTTTAAATAGTAAGAGAGTGGGAGACAAAGCGTGGAAAAGAGAGCGGAGGGGGCGACAATTTACAGAGAGTGTCACCGGTAGACTGAAATAAATCCGTAATATCAAGAGACGGTACAGAGTGATACGCTGGGTGACAAACCTAGTGTCATCTCTGCTGATCATATACCCGGATTGCATATGTACATGAATGTGATGCTAGTCACTACTTACGGATAGTATAGACCATGGGTCCCCAATTCCAGTCCTCAAGGGCCCCCAACAGTACATGTTTTCAGGATTTCCTTAGTATTGCACATGTGATAATTTAATCACCTGCACAGTTGATGATTCCAACACCCATGCAATGCTAAGGAAATCCTGAAAACATGCACTGTTGGCGGCCCTCGAGGACTGGAGTTGGGGAACCCTGGTATAGACAAAAGGGTAGCCAGACAAGCCGGGGTCAGGAAACAGGAGGACACAACAGGACACAGAGAGTAGGCAGAAATGCAGTCAAGTCACAAGCCAAGGGTCAGAATTCCAGGAGAGTATGTATTAAATTCAGGGAACAGACAGAGACGTGGTCAGGTAACGGTCCAATGTCAGAAGCCAGGAGGTAACGACAAGAACAAGGAGCAAGCAGAGAGGAGTCAATGAACGATCTGGGATCAAAAAACTAAGATTAGAACATAAGCACCAACACAAGCCAAAAGCACAACTGCAGAACCAGAGAGTACGACCGGCGAGCTTCTGGGAGACCATGTTCAGTAATGAAACAGAGCAATCACCAGGAAGATGGAAGAACTGAGTAAAAGTACCTCCCAGAACTTGCGTGGAATCCCGTGCTGGCAACAACCTGTCATCTAGTGCTCAAAGAAACACAGCAGAGCATCTCCAAATGCAAGATGCTCTGCACAAAGGAATAATGTCACTGCTGGCTCCCTAATTCAGGAAGGCACAGCAGAGCATCACCTGTGTGCAAGATGCTCTGCACAGAGGAATCATGACAATGAAGTTATCTGTGCCATTTGCCTGTCTATACTCTATGTAGTCAGAAGTTTACATACACTAAAAGGGGTTGTCCATAGGGCACTGATGATATTTTCCTGACTGGTGGGTGCTCTACTACTGGGACTCCCCTCCATCGTGGAGATTGTAGAATCTAAGGGGTAATGTTTCTCCATGTGGAGAGTGACATACGTGACATGCCAGTATAAGGAGGCTTATAAGCCATGCAATGCTCCTCTGGGAAATTAAATATGCAAATTGCCTCTTCTTTAGGTCATATAGCAAAGGCTTGTTAAAAGGTTGATATTGACTCTTAGGAATACTTCTTCCAATAGGTGGCACACTAGATACAAGTCCTCTTCCTCTGCGAAGAGTCAATTTGCATATCCCCCTTGAAAAAAGACATGGCAGTTTCAATGCCTGACCCCTGCTCCTTTAATTCTCTACAGGGCTGCCAGGAAAAGCTGAGTGATATGAATGGAGCGTGGTTGAGCATGTGTAGGGGACTGCCCTACAAATGAAAGGAAACACTTTGCCTTTAAGAGACAGTACTCTTGATCCCGTTTTCATGGATTGGCCGGTTGAGCTTCTTCCTCTCCCATAGCTGAACCATTGGTTTTGCCCAGCCTAAAAATTATGGGAAAAGGAAGGAAGAAGCGCAGAGAGGCTTAGGTGGGGTCAGAAGAGCTGGTGTGTGTTGTGAAATATAACAAGAGGGGATCTTACCAACATGGGAGCCTTTAGGATTACGGTGTTGGTAGAGGCACAGAACCGATGCGAGAACTTTACTGCGAGCTGGACCGTGAGTGACCCCTGGTCGAAGTGGTGTGAATACCAAAGGAGAAGACGTCCCCAAGGCAAGTAAAGCCCAACCTAGGACCCAAGAGAGAGGCCAGGTCTGTGACAGAGGTGAAATTTCCCCTGCCCGGCTTGGAGAAGTTTTCGCCAACGAATACACCCGAACCGAAACCCCAGGAGTTGGACTGATTCCTCGGCAGCGGTACCGTGAGTCCATATCATTGTGCGCACTTTGTACAACATGGCTTAGACCTCAGTAGCCAGAGCACGCTATCCAGACAGCCCTGTGAGGCTACTTTCACACATCCGGCTTGAGCCCTGCGGCTCAATCCGGCTGTGCAAGCTATGCAACGGATGCGGTGAAAACACCGCATCCTTTGCATAAGTTTTTCCCATGCGGCCCGCCCGGTTTTTGCCGCTTGCGGCATGCTACTGAGCATGCGCAGTGGCAAAAACCGCATGCGGCGGCCGAATGCGGTATTTGCCGCATCGCGCCGCATCCGGTCGCCATAGGCATGCATTGCGAGATGCGCCGCATCGGCCGAATGCGGCGCGATGCGGTTTTTTTTTGCCGCACGAAAAAACGTACCAGGCAACGTTCCATCCGGCCGCCGCATCGGCTAAATCTGCCGCATGCGGCAAAAACCGGATGGAACGCAAGGCCATGCGGCACAATGCGGCACTAATTAAAGTCTATGCAGGAAAATCGCAACCGGCAGCAAAAAAAACCGGTTGCGATTTTCCTGCAAAGTGCCGGATTGTGCCGCAGAAGAAAAACCGGAGGTGTGAAAGTACCCTTAGCTGAGGACGGTTTGATTGTTTCGGACTTATATTCTCGCTTGCTAATCGCTGCCTAGATCATTCTAATACACTATCACTGCTCCAGAAGCTATTGCTATACTAAATACAGCTAGCAGCAGTATTGTTAGAGAATAGAATAGACTTTTTGCATTGCAGTAGCAAGGAATGTAAGGCAATAATCACTGTAATACACTATCCCTTTTGCAGCAACTCTCCCTTCACTGTTGGTGGAGTAGCATGAGCCAAGCGACGCGTCACCGGGTCAGCACTTTTTTTTAGAAAATAGAATAGAATCTTTACTTTGCAGCAGCAAGGACTGTAAGGCTATAATACCTGCCTGGATGAGTCTAATACACTATTCCTTCTCCATCAGATAGCCCCACACTAAATGCAGCTATGACCAGTCTTATTAGAGAATAGAATAGATTAAACTTAGCCCTGAGAAGGAATTGGCTTTACGTTGCAGCAACAAGGACTGTAAGGTTATAATCCTTGCCTAGATAACTCTAATACACTATTCCTTCTCCAGCAGCTAGCCCTACTCTAAATGCAGCTTAGAGTGGTATTATTAGAGAATAGAATTTATTAGACTAAAGGGTACTTTACACGCTGCGATATCGGTACCGATATCGCTAGCGACCGTACCCACCCCGGTCGGTTGTGCGTCACGGGCATATCGCTGCCCGTGTCGCAGAACGTCGGTAACCCCCATCACACGTACTTACCTCCATAGCGACCTCGCTGTGGGTGGCGAACATCCTCTTCCTGAAGGGGGAGGGATGTTCGGCATCACAGCAACGTCACACGGCAGCCATCTAATTGAAGCGGAGGGGTGGAGATGAGCGCGTGGAATATCCCGCCCACCTCCTTCCTTCCGCATTGCTGGTGGACGGAGGTAAGGAGATGGTCGTCGCTCTTGCGGTGTCACACATAGCGATGTGTGATGCCGCAGGAACGAGGAACAACATCGCTACTTACCAGAGAACGATTTTTGGTTTTGGAGCGACCTCTCCAATACCAACGATTTTACCTCTTTTGCGATTGTTTTAGGTCGCTCAGAGGTGTTACATGCTGCAATGTCGCTAACGAGGCCGGATGTGCGTCACAAACACCGTGACCTCGACGATATCTCGTTAGCGATATCATAGCGTGTACAGCCCCCTTTAGATCTGAAAAGCACTTTTGTTTTTATAGTTCCAGCAGCAAGGACTGTAAGGGGTACTTTGCACACTACGATATTGCAGGTGCATCATTTCTATGATGTAGCTGCAGCGACGGTATGATGTTGTTCCTCGTTCCCCTGCGGCAGCACACATCGCTGTGTGAGAAGCCGCAGGAGCGAGGAACATCAGCTTACCTGCGTCACCGCGGCTCACGCCGGCTATATGGAAGGACGGAGGTGGGCGGGATGTTTACGTCCCGCTATTCTCCGCCCCTCCGCTTCTATTGGCCGCCTGTCATGTGACGTCGCTGTGACGCCACACGACCCGCCCCCTTAGGAAGGAGGCGGGTCGTCAGCCAGAGCGGCGTCGCAGGGCAGGTGAGTGCATGTGAAGCTGCCGCAGCGATAATGTTCGCTATGGCAGCTATCACAAGATATCGCAGTTGCGACGGGGGCGGGGAATATCGCACTCGGCATCGCTAGCATCAGCTTGCGATGTCGTAGTGTGCAAAGTACCCCTTAGGCTATAATCTCTGCCTAGATTTCTCCAATACACTATTCCTTGTCCAGCAGCAAGCTCTAAACTAAATGCAGCTACCAACAGTTTTATTAAATAATAGAATAGATTTTTTTACATTGCAGTAACAAGAACTATCAGACTATAATCCCTGCCTAGATTCCTCGAATACACCATAACTTCTCCAGCAGCTTTCCCTACACTAAATGCAGCTAACAACAGTATTATTAGAGAATAGAAATGATTTTTTTTTACCTTGCAACATCAAGGACTAATACACTATTGCTTCTCCAGCAGCTCTCCTTACACTGATTCCGGAGTAGCATTAGCCGAGCATCGCATTACTGAGTCTTATATAGACCCGATGGTGACATTATGCAGCTAGCCAATCACAGTTATCCAATGGCCAATATAGCTACGCCATTAGTTTGATGGCAGCCAGTCCTTGAAAAATAGCAGCCTTTATGTGAGGCCTCGAGTACTAGGGATACTTGATTGAGTACCGAGCGTACCCGAGCACCCCGATGCTTGATCAAGTATTGAGCAGTGTTGAGTACGCTGTGCCCCATCACTAATTGGTAGTCATCGCTGCAAGGGTCGTGGCATTGGAGAAGTGGGGGATTTAATGGATGACTGTATTTTATTTTGTATGGTTTCACCTCTCTGATGACCCCTCTAAGTAATATCTTAGACACACCAAATTCTCAGATGGAGTCGGCCTCTAGCACAATAATCTGATTATTTTTAGGTTTCCCTAATAGCAATGAACTATGTCCTCCCGGTCAGCCCCTTCCATCATGGTTCCTGCAATGGAAAGTGACTTTATTTGTAATTTATCTCCTGGTTCAAGCGCTTGTCACTACAGTAAGTGTTCTGTGTATGACTGCGCTCGTCTTCTGCTTCACTGCTACAGCTGGTGTGTGTTTTTCCAGCCTATTACAGCAAACAGCCCCGTCAGTGCAGACGTAATTTCTAGGCAAAAGTTCTTGACATTGAAAAAATGGGACTGTTTACTGTACATTTATCTGATGTGACACATTTTTCTGTTCTTCTGGCCATGGTGTCTATTAGGAATGATCGAAAACCTCAAATATTCGGCTTCGCGAATATTTGCCGAATAGGTCGCCGCTATTCAACTATTCGCGGATTGTAAGTCTATGGGTAACCCGAATAACAACTATTCGGAACTATTCGGGCTTCCCATAGACTTACATTACGCATCGAATATTCGCATAGTGGCGACCTATTCGTCAGATATTCGCGAAGCCGAATATTTGAGGTATTGGATTATTTCCTAGAAATAATGTTGCTCCATCCTCTCAAAAGTAGGAAACTGATGAGATCTCAATTGTATGTCCTGTTGAAAACTTTGAAAGGCTGTCCAATATTGGAAGAAATATGGCCAAAAACTGTGCCATATCTGTTCTTTGGGCTTGCATTGGGAAAACCAGGCCATATTGGGTAGCACGTTAGCTCAGTGGTTAGCAGTGTTGCTCTGCTAGTGCGGTGGGGGCGGTTGCCTTCAATCGGGACTTTTGCTGTTAGAAAACCAACCTGGGGTTCCGGTCACATTCGGATTTGACTATTGTCGGCGGCTCCAAGCCTGGTCGGCGTCCAATGGCCCTGCCTGTGTGTGCTGGCTTCACTTCGCTCCCCGGTCGGTACCGGAGGGCCAACGCCCGACCCCGGTCCTACGGTTCCGCGTTGCTTCACCACTCCTGCAGACAGCCACCACCGTCTGCCAACCTTGCTGTCAGTGCCTGGGCCACAAACCCAGACACCCAAGTGTTTACTCCTCTCTCTTCCACCTCCTAGACTAAACTCCAGAACTACTCTGACACTTTTCCCGCCTCCAGGCCTGTGAACTCCTCGGTGGGTGGGGCCAACCGCTTGGCTCCGCCCCACCTGGTGTGGACATCAGACACTGGAGGGAGGCAACAAGGGTTTTGTGTTTGGCTGGTGTCCCTGTCTAATGGGGGTGGGGGTGTTTGTGTGTTATCTGTGACGACCTGGCTAGTCCAGGGCGCCACAAAGGCAAAAGTGATGTGTTGTAAAATGGTATAGGTGGACTGTAAAAGAAAGAAAATGAAAAAGGGTTAAACTAGTACATACTTCCTGAGTCTCCCTACGGCTGCAGCGCTACTACCGGGTCTGATAATTATCTCTAATACATATTCACTGAATTAACCGGCCACTGGTGTCTCTGATTGGCTGCCGGTGGACCACGTCCCAAGACAGCGTCTGTGATTGGTCGGAATCACAAATGCTGTGTGTCCTTATACTGGGGATAAATAAAGAAAGAAATAAAGAAATAAAAATGGTGTCGGGTCCCCCCTATATTGATACTAGTACAGATAAAGCATACGGCTGCGGGCTGCAGCCACCAGCACTTATCGCGGCTGTGTATCAAAATAAGAGGAACCGCATGCATTTAAAAAAAAAAACAAAGAAAACAAAAAAAACAAATAAATGATTTAAAAAAAATCAACGTGCGTGTTACGAACCGGCGCCGCCGTAGCCGCAAGCAGCCTGCTGCGTTTCCTATTGCGCCCAGGCGCTGGCTGCCGTTCTTGGCCGTGCCTCGGGTCGTCCAGTTGGCTGCTCCTTCCACCACGTCTAAGTGTGGAGAGGCGGCTAGTGCGCATGCGCGCGCCGATTTACCCCATCCATTTCTGAGACTAAGGGGTACTTTGCATGCTGCGACATCACAGCTGCGATGTCGGTGGGGTCAAATTGAAAGTGACGCACATCCGGCATCGCATGCGACATCATAGTGTGTAAAGCCTAGATGATACGATTAACAAGCGCAAAAGCGTCGTAATCGTATCATCGGTGTAGCATCGGCGTAATCCATAATTACGCTGACGCAACGGTCCGAGTTGTTCCTCGCTCCTGCGGCAGCACACATCGCTGTGTGTGAAGTCGCAGGAGCGAGGAATATCTCCTACCGGCGTCACCGCGGCTCCCATAGGATATGCGGAAGGAAGGAGGTGGGCGGGATGTTTACATCCCGCTCATCTCCACCCCTCCGCTCCTATTGGCCGCCTGCCGTGTGACGTCGCAGTGACGCCGCACGACCCGCTCCCTTAATAAGGAGGCAGGTCGCCGGCCAGAGCGACGTCGCAGGGCGGGTGAGTCCATGTGAAGCTGCCGTAGCGATAGTGTTCGCTACGGCAGCTATCACAAGGATATTGCAGCTGCGACGGGGGCGGGGACTATAGCGCTCGGCCAGGGCCGTATTTACCATTAGGCACCCGTGGTCCCGTGCCTAGGGCGGCAGGATGCAGGGGGCGGCACCTTCTAGCAGTAAAAAAAAAAAAAAAAATAATTTTTTTTTTTTACACATTCATTAAATCCGCTGTATTTTCGGAGGGGGGAGGGGGGAGAGGCGCACCTTTATTTATTTGTATCCACGTCAATTAAGACGCCAATGCAGACAAACTGCGGCGGCCGGGCACAGAGCTGATTGACCCCGGAACTGCCGGCGCCTGCACTTCCGGGGTCACAGGCGCGCCAATCAGCTCCTTCCTCTGTGCTGTGTCCAATGCTGTGTGGATTTCACATGCAGAGCTCACAGCAGGACGCCGCGATGGAAGCCGGTGTCAGAAGAGGATACTCACGTGAGCCAGGAAGATGACGGCGGGCCCTGGAGTAGGTAACTGCTCGCAGAGCTGAAGATTCATAAGGAGCGTGGGGGTGTCTCTAATGCAGACTGGAGATCTGCGTATGGGGTGGGAGGAGAGAGGCTGATACTGGGGGAGACTTGGGGGAAGAGAAGCTGATACTGGGGGAGGCTGGGAGGAGAGAGTCTGATGCTGGGGGAGGCTGGGAGGGGGGAGGCTGATGTTGTGGAAGGCTGGGATGGGGGGAGGCTGACACTGGGAGAATTTGGGAGGAGAGAGGCTGATGCTGGGGGAGGCTGGGAGGAGAGAGGCTGGTGCTGGGGGAGGCTGGGAGGAGGGAGGCTGATGCTGGGGGAGGCTGGGAGGAGGGAGGCTGATGCTGAGGGAGGCTGATGCTGGGGGAGGCTGGGAGGAAAGAGGCTGATGCTGAGGGAAGCTGATGCTGGGAGAGGCTGATGCTGCGGGAGGCTCGGAGGAGAGAGGCTGATGCTGAGGGAGGCTGATGCTGGGGGAGGCTGGGATGAGAGAGGCTGATGCTGGGGGAGGCTGGGAGGAGAGAGGCTGGTGCTGGGGGAGGCTGGGAGGAGGGAGGCTGATGCTGAGGGAGGCTGGGAGGGGGGAGGCTGGGAGGAGAGAGGCTGATGCTGGGTGAGGCTGGGAGGAGGGAGGCTGATGCTGATGCTGGGGGAGGCTGGGAGGAAAGAGGCTGATGCTGAGGGAGGCTGATGCTGGGAGAGGCTTATGCTGCGGGAGGCTCGGAGGAGAGAGGCTGATGCTGAGGGAGGCTGATGCTGGGGGAGGCTGGGAGGAGAGAGGCTGATGCTGGGGGAGGCTGGGAGGGGGGAGGCTGATGCTGAGGGAGGCTGATGCTGGGGGAGGCTGGGAGGAGAGAGGAGGAGGCTGGGAGGAGAGAGGCTGATACTGGGGGAGGCTGATGCTGGGGGAGGCTGGGAGGAGAGAGGCTAATGCTGGGGGAGGCTGGTGCTGGGGGAGGATGATGCTGGGGGAGGATGATGCTGGGGGAGGATGATGCTGGGGGAGGGAGGCTGATGCTGGGGGAGGCTGATGCTGAGGGAGGCTGATGCTGAGGGAGGCTGGGAAGAGAGAGGCTGATGCTGGGGGAGGCTGGGAGGAGGGAGGCTGATGCTGAGGGAGGCTGATGCTGGGGGAGGCTGGGAGGAAAGAGGCTGATGTTGAGGGAAGCTGATGCTGGGAGAGGCTGATGCTGCGGGAGGCTCGGAGGAGAGAGGCTGATGCTGAGGGAGGCTGATGCTGGGGGAGGCTGGGAGGAGAGAGGCTGATGCTGGGGGAGGCTAGGAGGGGGGAGGCTTTTGCTGGGGGAGGCTGGGAGGGGGGAGGCTGATGCTGGGGGAGGCTGGGAGGAGCGAGGCTGATGCTGAGGGAGGCTGATGCTGGGGAAGGCTGGGAGGAGAGAGGCTGATGCTGGGGTAGGCTGGGAGGGGGAGGCTGATGCTGGGGGAGGCTGGGAGGAGAGAGGCTGATGCTGGGGGAGGCTAGGAGAAGAGATGCTGATGCTGGGGGGAGGCTGATGCTGGGGGAGGCTGGGAGGAGAGAGGCTGATGCTGGGGGAGGCTGATGCTGGGGGAGGCTGGGAGGGGGAGGCTGGGAGGGGGAGGCTGATGCTGGGGGAGGCTGGGAGGAGAGAGGCTGATGCTGGGGGAGGCTGGGAGGAGAGAGGCTGATGCTGGGGGAGGCTGATACTGGGAGAGGCTGTGAGGGGGGAGGCTGGGAGGGGGGAGGCTGATGCTGGGGGAGGCTGATGCTGGGGGGGCTGATGCTGGGGGGGCTGATGCTGGGGGAGGCTGGGAGGAGTGAGGCTGATGCTGGGGGAGGCTGATGCTGGGGGAGGCTGGGAGGAAAGAGGCTGATGTTGAGGGAAGCTGATGCTGGGAGAGGCTGATGCTGCGGGAGGCTCGGAGGAGAGAGGCTGATGCTGAGGGAGGCTGATGCTGGCAGAGGCTAGGAGGGGGGAGGCTTTTGCTGGGGGAGGCTGGGAGGGGGGAGGCTGCTGCTGGGGGAGGCTGGGAGGAGGGAGGCTGATGCTGAGGGAGGCTGATGCTGGGGGAGGCTGGGAGGAGAGAGGCTGATGCTGGGGGAGGCTGGGAGGAGGGAGGCTGATGCTGAGGGAGGCTGATGCTGGGGGAGGCTGGGAGGAAAGAGGCTGATGTTGAGGGAAGCTGATGCTGGGAGAGGCTGATGCTGCGGGAGGCTCGGAGGAGAGAGGCTGATGCTGAGGGAGGCTGATGCTGGGGGAGGCTGGGAGGAGAGAGGCTGATGCTGGGGGAGGCTAGGCGGGGGGAGGCTTTTGCTGGGGGAGGCTGGGAGGAGGGAGGCTGATGCTGAGGGAGGCTGGGAGGGGGAGGCTGATGCTGGGGGAGGCTGGGAGGAGAGAGGCTGATGCTGAGGGAGGCTGGGAGGGGGAGGCTGATGCTGGGGGAGGCTGGGAGGAGAGAGGCTGATGCTGGGGGAGGCTGGGGGAAGAGAGGCTGATGCTGGGGGAGGCTGATGCTGGGGGAGGCTGGGAGGAGAGAGGCTGATGCTGGGGGAGGCTGATGCTGGGGGAGGCTGGGAGGGGGAGGCTGGGAGGGGGAGGCTGATGCTGGGGGAGGCTGGGAGGAGAGAGGCTGATGCTGGGGGAGGCTGGGAGAAGAGAGGTTGATGCTGGGGGAGGCTGGGAGGAGAGAGGCTGATGCTGGGGGAGGCTGATACTGGGAGAGGCTGTGAGGGGGGAGGCTGATGCTGGGGGGGCTGATGCTGGGGGAGGCTGGGAGGAGTGAGGCTGATGCTGGGGGGGCTGATGCTGGGGGAGGCTGGGAGGAGTGAGGCTGATGCTGGGGGAGGCTGGGAGAAGAGAGGCTGATGCTGGGGGCAGAGACGCTGATGCTGGGAGCAGAGAGGCTGATGCTGGGGGAAGCTGGGGGAGAGAGGCTGATGCTGGGGGAAGCTGGGGGAGAGAGGCTGAAGCTGGGGGAGGCTGGGGGAGAGAGGCTGAAAGCTGGGGGACGCTGGGGGGAGAGAGGTTGATGCTGGGGGGGCTGGGGGGAGAGAGGCTGATGCTGGGGGGAGAGAGGTTGATGCTGGGGGGGCTGGGGGGAGAGAGACTGATGCTGGGGGAGAGGCTGCTGGTGAAGGTGGGGGATAGCGGCTGCTGCTGGGGGAATGGGAGAGAGGGGCCAATCCTAGAGACAGAGGACAAGGGTTGAGGGATAGTGCAATGACAAAATCGATGGGGGGGGGAGTGTAAGGACTCAGAATGAGAGGGGGGCAGCATTGGGAGCTCATTATGGAGAAGGGGCAGCATGTGTGGGCTCAGTATGGAGTGGAGCAATGTAGGGGAGTAAATATCAAGAGTGGGGTAGTGTGTGTGTGTGTGCGGGGTGTCTCAGCATAAGCGTTAGTGTGGTGGTCTTAGTATGATGAATGGGGCAGCATGGAGGTGTCATTATGGAAAAGAGGAAGGCAGCATTAGGAGCTCATGGAGAGGGGCAGCATGCATGGAACATTGTAAGGAGGGAACAGCATCCATGGGAAACTGTGAGGAGGGAGCAGCATGCATGGGACATTGTGAGGAGGGGGCAGCATGCATGGGACACTGTGAGGAGGGGGCAGCATGCATGTGACACTGTGAGGAGGGGGCAGCATGCATGTGACACTGTGAGGAGGGGGCAGCATGCATGGGGCACTGTGAGGAGGGGGCAGCATGCATGGGACATTGTGAGGAGGGGGCAGCATGCATGGCATATTGTGAGGAGGGGGAAGCATGCATGGGACATTGTGAGGAGGGGGCAGCATGCATGGCACATTGTGAGGAGGGGAAAGCATGCATGGGACATTGTGAGGAGGGGGCAGCACGCATGGGACATTGTGAGGAGGGGGCAGCACGCATGGGACATTGTGAGGAGGGGGCAGCATGCATGGGAAACTGTGAGGAGGGGGCAGCATGCATGGGGCACTGTGAGGAGGGGGCAGCATGCATGGGACATTGTGAGGAGGGGGCAGCATGCATGGCACATTGTGAGGAGGGGGAAGCATGCATGGGACATTGTGAGGAGGGGGCAGCATGCATGGCACATTGTGAGGAGGGGCAACATGCGTGGGACATTGTGAGGGGGGGCAGCATGCATGGGACACTGTGACGAGGGAGCAGCATGCATGGGACACTGTGAGGAGGGGGCAGCATGCATGGGACATTGTGAGGAGGGGGAAGCATGCATGGGACATTGTGAGGAGGGGGCAGCATGCATGGGACATTGTGAGGAGGGGCACCATGCATGAGACATTGTGAGGAGGGGGCAACATGCATGGGACATTGTGAGGAGGGGGAAGCATGCATGGGACACTGTGAGGAAGGGGCAGCATGCATGGGACATTGTGAGGAGGGGGAAGCATGCATGGGACATTGTGAGGAGGGGGAAACATGCATGGGACATTGTGAGGAGGGGGCAGCATGCATGAGACATTGTAAGGAGGGGGCAGCATGCATGGGACATTGTGAGGAGGGGGAAGCATGCATGGGACACTGTGAGGAAGGGGCAGGATGCATGGGACATTGTGAGGAGGGGGCAGCATGCATGGGGCATTGTGAGGAGGGGGCAGCATGCATGGGACACTGTGAGGAGGGGGCAGCATGCATGGGACATTGTGAGGAGGGGGCAGCATGCATGGGACATTGTGAGGAGGGGGCAGCATGCATGGGACATTGTGAGGAGGGGGCAGCATGCATGGGACATTGTGAGGAGGGGGCAGCATGCATGGGGCATTGTGAGGAGGGGGCAGCATGCATGGGACACTGTGAGGAGGGGGGCAGCATGCATGGCACATTGTAAGGAGGGGGCAGCATGATGTGAGGTCAATGTGCAGATCATATTTCATAATTGAGGAAGGTGTGGTGGGTATAATTTATAAGGGAGGGCAGTGTGTAGTTTATTAGGGGCAGTGTGACAGTCACAGTATATAAGTGGGGACGGTGTGGTGGGAATATTTTATACTCATGCTATGTTTTGATGTGCCCGTGGTGATCCCCATTGGGGGGTGGGGGGTGGTTAGTGCCCTTCGTTTCTCATTGATACTTTTTCAAGTGTCTTACAGAGTAGATCTGCCTTAAACAGATATCGTGTGCGAAAACTCAGTTTTACGTTGTCAATAAGGGGCGCGACCACTTAAAGTGCCTAGGGCAGCACGAAGGCAAAATACAGTCCTGCGCTCGGCATCGCAGCATCGGCTTGCGATGTCGCAGTGTGCAAAGCCCGCCTTAGTCCCCAGTTCAGACTACTGAGCATGCTCCCACAATTCATCCTAACAGCCTCTTTGCACAGGTACTTGGACTTCGTGCTGTGTCTAAGTTCTGGGATGTGCCTACTGAGCATGCTCAGGCAGATAGTCTGATTTCTGAGTCTGTTGTTCAGGCTACTATGCATGCTCAGGCACTTAGTGCATCAGAGGCTAGGTCCGGTAAGGACCTCACTGAGCATGTCCGTGAGGTGGCAGGCCCTGATAGGGCAGAGGGTGTCAGGTGTCCTGATGACGTGGCCACTCTGCACTGGCTCGCAGAGGCCCGCCCCTATGATCTGGCACCTCACCATTGGTCGTCAGACGATGACTGGTGAAGTGTTTGGGGCGTGGCTGCTATGATGTCATCAATGACGTATCGGTTACGGATAGGCCGCTGGTGACGTCGCTGATGATATGGCACTCTGCTATTGGACCTTGGTGGTTCCACCCTGGGTTTGGGGCGAATCTAGGTTATAAAAGGGGCTGGAGACAGCATGGAGGCGCAGTCTTCACTCATATTCACTTAGAATTCATGGTGGCATAGGCCTTGTTGGAAGCGGTAGGTAGGGCTAGGCGAACGGTGCCTGTCACGCTTCCTTGCTACCATTCCTGTTGTGCTATATCAGTCCAGTGGCGTTAACTGGCCTGCAACTGCTGCGTCACCTGTCCAGTTATGCCTCCTACGCACACGGACAGCATATGTGGCGCCCTGGACAAGCCAGGACGTCACAGACACTGCAACAACACACCCCACACCCCGGCTAGGCACATCCAGGTCAGACAACAATCCTTGTTGCCTCCCTCCAGGGGCTGATCTCCACACCAGGGGGTGGAGCCAGGCGGTTCGCCCCACCCACCGAGGAGTTCACAGTCCTGGAGGCGGGAAAAGGAAGGAGTTGAAGTGGAGAGTTGAGTTTGAGAGTTGAGGAGTGAAGTGGTAGCGGAGCAGACTGACGGTGTCCGGGAACGTGGCCCGGGCACATACAGCAAGGTTGGCAGACGGTGGTGACCGTCTGCATGAGGGGCTGATTGACGTGAACCGTAAGGACCGGGGACGGGTGGTGGCCCGCCGGTACCGGATCGGGGAGCGAAGAGAAGCCAGCACCATTCGGCAGGGCCTACGGACCCCGACCAGGCTTGGAGTCGCCGTAAAACCGGTCAAATCCATTAGCGAAGGGAACCTCCGGGGTTTCCCAGCAGTCAAGACCCGATTGAAGGCAACCGCCCAAACCGTGAAGGGAAATACAGTCACCGCCAAGGCTACAGTTCCCAGGGCCAGAGCCTGCGGGCAAAAGGGGCTCCCTCAGCCTCCATCCAAGCTGGGGAGCGGGTTACCGGTGGAAAGCCACCAGAACCGAGAACATAACACAGGTGCAGGGAAAGGCAGTCACCAACAACCTACCGGGAGAAGAACCACTGCAGCCGTCTGTGGGACCCTTCCATCCAGCCGTTTGTTTTACCGGAGACTTTGCATTCATCATTGGCTGAGTGAGTACCACCGTGCCGTGAGGCACCGCACTGCCCCCGCGACCCTGCACCTCACCAGGCCCCGTAACCCGCCTGCCATTCCTCCCTCACCGGGCCCCGGGACAACCAACTCCCCTACCCACGGAGGGGAAAAACAACATCCAAGCTGTTCCCTGTCATCGCTCCCGGGATCCCCGTCCAGAGCAGCGGTGGTGTCAGAACCTCACCACAACCGTGGGTGGCGTCACGGACAATAAATCCCCCAAACCATTCCTCTTTTCACTCACGGGCGAGGAGCACCGCACCGCACCGAGCGTGGTAAGCGCAGCGTCTCCTCCCCGCCCGCGACACATACCTGCTGCGTCACCTGTCCGGGAGTGCCCTCTACGCACACGGACAACGCACCTGTTGTGCCACCTGTCCGGTGGTGCCTCCTACGCGCACGGACAGCATACCCCAGGACCCCTATGGCGTTAACAGGGTGTTCCAGGATTGGGTGTGTGAACCTATTATCCTCCTTGGCTTCCCAGTCTAAGCTACTGGTGTGATCCCTTGGCCTGACGTGTCCTCTACACACGTGGCCATTCGAGTAGTGATCAGAAACGCTTATCGAAAGACCGCTCGGCCTGTCGTGTCTGACACACGGGGCCGACAGGGCGCTGTAGCAGCGGTCTTCTCGGTCAAGGCTACCTGGTCACCATCCTGTCTGAGATGTTCCCTGCACATGTGGCCGGGGTTGCGCCAATTCCACCGACACGCTAACTGGGTTGTCGTCCGGTCTGATGTGTCCCTACACACGTGACCGGTTCCCTGGGTTATCTCAGAGCCATCCAGCTCTATAGTCTCCGTCTAACCCACAGGGTGCCAGCAGCTCCATTACCATCTGGAGCACGGTGGGCCCCAACTGGCGATTGGGATATATACCCCCTGGTCCTAATCTGCCGGTCCCCCGTAATAGTGCGGTCCCTTCCAATTTTGATACCCAGCCATGATAAAGCCTGACAGCTGGGGGCTTGTATTCTCAGGCTGGAGAGACCCATGCTTATTGGGCCCCCCCAGCCTAAATATAGCAGCCTGCAGCCGCACATGATCTGGCCAAAGATCGTACGATTTTAACATTTTTCGATCTTTGCTGAACAAGATCGCTCATCTCTATTTGTAACGTGCATAGAAAATGCTGGTGCGAGTGCGAGTTAAATAAATACAAAATTCTCGAAAGAAGCAAAGTGATCTTAGGCCTGATTTTCGACACTCGAGTATGTGAATGTTTGACATTACACTTTTCGGTTGACTCAATGCTTTAGGTTGGCTGTATTGTGCTTTTATATGTGGGCTGAATTGTAGATGTTGGTGCTTTTGGGTTGTATGTGTAGGACGTTTAATCCCGATTAGATTTTTAGATCTTTGACATAGACAAGTATGTTGTTGATATGGCAGAAGGTACATATAAATAAGAGTATTCTGACACCACCAGTGCTGGTTTAGGTGTGCCCATGTGGTTTGCATAACCCCTTCACCATTGGGGTAGGTCAGAATCAAGACATGGGCAGCTAAGAGACCGATGCCAGCAATGACAGGTTGCTGGTTGAAAAGAGTTGACCTAGAAGAGTACCGGTATGTATCAGCTAGAGAAACGTGTCCCTTGTGGGAAGAGCGCCCATTAACTGACTGTAGTAAGGCAGGTCCTGTATGGAGAGGAGCTTTAATTTGGCTTCTCTCCATACAGGAGAAAAGAGAAAGTAAAGACAAATAAGTCCAATTATGCTAATCAGTCAGATCGGAGATTGATCATAGAGGAATTTGTTTTTCTCGGATGTGGAGAATAATAATGAAAAAAGTATCCATCTTTTCCATTATATCAGTCTGTGAAAACTGAACTGCACACTGAGTGCCATTTGATTTACTGACGCAGATCGTGCATTGTTATAGAGAAACATTAGTCCGAGTGATCCAATGTTTTGACGGAACACAAACTCAGACCAAAAATACGGACATCTGCACGTGCCCTAAAAGAGATTTTTAGAAGAACTGTGTATTGTACTGAGAGGTTTTGGGCCACTTTCAATAATAAACCATTCTGAGAGTGAATGGACACTGTACCTCTGTCCCCCTGATGTGTAGTCTTTGGTACACTACTTGGAGGTTACAGTCTTTGGAACACAGTTTGGAATTTACAGTCTTTAGTATACAAATTAACGTTTACAGTCTTTGGTACACAGCTTGGAGGTTACAGTCTCTAGTCCACAGCTTGCAAGTTACAGTCTTTGGTACACAGCTTGGAGGTTACAGTCTCTAGTACACAGCTTGCAAGTTACAGTCTGTGGTACATAGCTTGGATGATACAGTCTTTGAAGCACAGCTTGGAGGTTACAGTCTTTAATATACAGATTAAAGGTTCCAGTCTTTGGTACACAGCTTGGAAGTTTCAGTCTTCGGTACACAGCTTAGAGGTTACAGTCTTTGGTAAATAGCTTGTAGGTTACAGTCTTTAGTACACAGCTTGGAGGTTACAGTCTTTGATGCACAGCTTGGAAGTTGCAATCTTTGATACATAGTTTGGAAGTTACAGTCTTTGGAACACAGACTAAATGTTACAGTCTTTGGTATATAGCTTGTAGGTTACAGTCTTTAGTACACAGCTTGGAGGTTACAGTCTTTGATGCACAACTTGGAGATTACAGTCTTTGGTACACAGCTTCGAGGTTACGGTCTTTGATGCAAAGCTTGGAAGTTACAGTATTTAATGAACAGCTTGGAAGTTACAGTCTTTGGTACACAGCTTGGAGGTTACAGTCTTTGGTACACAGCTTGGAGGTTACAGTATTTGATACACAGCTTAGTGGTTAGTCTTTGATGCACAGCTTGGAGGTTACAGTCTTTGATGCACAGCTTGGAGGTTACAGTCTTTGATGCACAGCTTGGAGGTTACAGTCTTTGATGCACAGCTTGGATCTTTGATGCACAGCTTGCAAGTTACAGTCTTTGGTACACAGCTTGGAGGTTACAGTCTTTGATGCACAGCTTGGAGGTTACAGTATTTGATGCACAGCTTGGAGGTTACAGTCTTTGGGACACCGCTTGGAAGTTACAATATTTGGTACACAGCTTAAATGTTATAATATTTGAAGCACATCTTGGAAGTTACTGTCTTTGGTACACAGACTAAAGGTTATAGTCTTTGGTACACAGTTTGGAGGTTAAAGTGTTTGGTACACAGACTGGATGTTACAGTCTTTGGTACACAACATGGAGGTTACAGTCTTTAGTACACAGCTGGGTGGTGACAAGTAGCCATCGGTAGCACAACTAATTAACTCACAGTAACTCACAGGTATAGTCTTGCTATACTGGTCTTCATCTGCTGTTAAAACATTTTCGCTGGAAGTTGCCCACGACCTCTCAGAACGATACATAGTTATTTTCAAGATCTCCCTTAGGCTGCTTTCACACCTCCGGTTTCTGCAATGCGGCACACTCCGGCACTTTGCAGGAAAATCGCAACCGTTTATTTTTTGCTGCCGGTTGCGTTTTTTCTGCATAGACTTTAATTAGTGCCACATTGTGCCGCAAGGCCTTGCGTTCCATCCGGTTTTTGTCGCATGCGGCAGATTTAGCTGATGCGGCGGCCAGATGGAACGTTGCCTAGCACGTTTTTCATGCGGCAAAAAAACCCGCATCGCGCCGCATTCGGCCGATGCGGCACATTTTTTAATGCATGCCTATGGCGGCCGGATGCGGCGCGATGCGGCAAAAACTGCATCCGGCCGCCGCATGCGGTTTTTGCCACTGCGCATGCTCAGTAGCATGCCACAAGCGGCAAAAACCGGACGGGCCGCATGGGAAAAACTTATGCAAAGGATGCGGTGTTTTCACCGCATCCGTTGCATAGCTTGCACAGCCGGATTGAGCCGCAGAGCTCAAGCCGGATGTGTGAAAGCAGCCTTAGATGCTCTCTGCAGACAGTTATTGCACTCAACTGCACACTTTTCTGGTTGCATGTTTTAGAAGCTCAACTTCCAAGCTGTACTGTTATGATCCGGAACCATGGAAGATCACAATAGATCATTGGCAAAAAAGGTGACGAGCTTTGGCAACTAATCTGGCCGCCATCCCCTTACTAACCATCAACACTAGAAGTAGCCGAGGGGTGAACTAACATCCTATGCACTGCGGACCCAGCCGGAGAACTAGCTATCCTAAAGGAAGGAAAGATGAATAACTCTCTGCCTCAGAAATAGACCGCAAAGGTATAGCAAGCCGCCCACATTCAAAGACTACGGTGATATAGGAAAACACAATACATAGATGGATGATAGGATTAGCAAAGGTGAGGCCCCGTTGACTAAATAGGAAAGGATAGGAAAGGGACTGATGGTGGCCAGAGAAAAACCCTACAAAAATCCAAATACCTGATAGTACAAAAAGCCCTCAGATTGCTGGATCTCAACTCCGTCCTATACCAGGCGCTCTTGTCAAACCAATGAACGGAAAACAGGAACGATTACAAATTCAAGAAGCAACAAACACATGGACTAATAGAAGCAATACTCCAAACAGAACTGCAGGGAGTTCCCCAGCCAAGCAACAGAGAGGGAAGATTCCTGCATGCAAATAAACTGACAATAACCACAATAATTGACAACCCAGATAAGAACAAAAAAACAAAAACAACATAAGAAAGAACCAAGCACTTATCTGGTGTAGATGTGGTCTGGAGCAAGATGAGAAGGCTGGTAAACTAAAGAACAAATAACAACCGGCTCAGACTGCCAGCAGATCAAGGTTTAAATAGGCAGAGAGTTAGCAATGGAAACGCCCATTGCTCCAACACACCTGGTCTCTGTCCAAACCATTCCTGGCCACAAGAGGGAACCTCACAGCAGCAAAAACATAACTGACATTCACAACACTGTACCAAAGACTGTAATCTCCAAGTTCCATACTATAGATTATAACTGCCAAGCTAAGACGCATTGTCAGTCATAGCCACATTTCAAACATTGGAGTAAAAAAAAAAATGCTTGTTTTTATCATGTTACTGTCCCATTTTCCTGCTGTGAACTGGTGTTCCAATGCCTGAACTTTAACACTCATGCGAACTCACCTCTATAATATCCATAAGCTAAAAATAAGGTATATTATCAGTGAACCATCTTCTATGACATTTGTATAAACCAAAAAGATATAACCGAGGTTCCATAGGGGTTGATTACAGATTCTTTGCTAGTTTCCTAATGCCCAGAGGATTGAGTAAAATTATTTGTAGGAACCAATTTGCCACCATGACCAGAAGAGCAGAAGAATTTGTCACATCGGATAAAATTACATATGAACAGAGGACCAAATTCTATAGCCTCTATATCCATAAACAGGAACATATTTTCTAGGGTTGTCTAGTGAGGAGAACTCCTTTAGGAAAATCTTAAGAACGTGAAAAAGTATATCACATCTATAAATTTGTGTATAGCAAAATTTCTCCGGTCAAAATAACAAACCAAAGTCGTACTGGACCCCATTTTAAAGACAACAGAGACTAAAGGGGGTGTTACACAGAGAGATATCGCTGGTGAAAGCACCCACCCCCGTCGTTTGTGCGTCATAGGCAAATCGCTGCCCGTGGCACACAAAATCGTTTGGAGCTGTCACACGGACTTACCTGCCTAGCGACGTCGCTGTTGCCGGCGAACCGCCTCCTTTCTAAGGGGGCGGTTCGTGCGATGTCACGGTGGCGTCACTTAGCGACCGCCCAATAGAAATAGAGGGGCGGAGATGAGTGGGATGTAACATCCCGCCCACCTCCTTCCTTCCGCATTGCCGGCGGCCGCAGGTAAGCTGTGTTCGTCATTCCCGAGGTGTCACACGTAGCGATGTGTGCTGCCTCGGGAACGACGAACAACCTGTGTGCTCAACAATAAACAATTTTTTAAAAAGGAACGACGTGTCAACGATGGACGATAAGGTGAGTATTTTCCATCTTTAACGGTCGTTCCTTGCTGTAACTTGCAACGATGTCGCTAACAATGCCGGATGTGCGTCACGGAATCCGTGACCCCGGCGATATAGCGTTAGATACGTCGCTGCGTGTGACGGAGCCTTTAGGTAACCTAGCAAAACCAATCCCAATTCCAGCCTGATTGGAATATGACGACCGTATTAGATTTCTAATGATGGTCACATTGCATTTGTAGAAAAAAGTTGTAATCTTATCTTATCTTCCTATACCGCCTACGTGCCGTCCACTTCCCATTAATTGATTTGGGCTTTAAAAACCGTATAAAGCTCCATGTAAGTCCATGTAAGTCCTGATGGTAACATGGATATGGTGAAAATCAACTTCCCTGCAGGAATGTTACAAGCATAGCAGCAGTAGATGTCGAGAGGTTGCAAAGCAACGATCTATGGACGCCTTTGTTACTGAGTAACGTGTAAACTCGTTACAATCCCATCACATTTCTGCTGCGTCCTCACCGTGGTATATTTACTTGCAAAACCTCTGGTGAAGAATTCTTATTAAACTATATGAATGCCTAGTTAAAAGCGAAAGAATGCAAAAAGATCAGGTCTCTGTGAGTAGAGACTTCCTGTAATAGGCACCATAACTTAGGCCTCTCATAAAGGCATCAGACAATGTCGCGTGACTTGTGAGACGCACTTACAGGAAAAACTATGGTGCTCATTTGTGACCCTCCTCCCAATTTCTACACTCCTGATGCCCCTGTTTTCACATATAGCTATCTACTAATCTCCAAGTGGATGTTGCATGTGTGACGCTCTGGACTAGCCAGGTAGTCACAGACATTACACCACACACACCCCCTTCCCTAGACAGTCACAACAGTCAGACAAAAACCCTTGTTGCCTCCCTCCAGGGTCTGATGTCCACACCAGGTGGGGTGGAGCTAGGTGGTTGGCCCCACCCACCGAGGAGTTCACAGGTCTGGAGGCGGGAAAAGCAGTCAGTCTAGTTTGAGAGTTGAAAGTGTGAGGAGTAGAAACTGCAAGTGTCTGGGTCAGAGCCCAGACACAAACAGCAAGGTTGGCAGACGGTGGTGGCCGTCTGCAGCAGTTAGTGGATCTCTGCAAAACTGTAGGACCGGGGGTCAGGCGGTGGCCTGCCGGTACTGAACCGGGGAGTGGAGTGAAGCTAAGCACACAGGCAGGGCCATCGGACCCCGACTAGGCTTGGAGCCGCCGACAACGGTCAAATCCGAGTGTGACCGGAACCCCAGGGGTTTCCCAACAACCAAGACCCGACAGAAGGCAACAGTCCACACCGTGAGGATATACAGCCACTGCCATAGGCTAGAGATCCAAGGGCCAGTGCCTGCTGGCAAAACGGGCTCCTTCGGTACCTATACACCGGGGAGCGGACTACCAGTGGGCAACCACAGGAGTCAGAACATTCTAACAGGTGCAGGGAAAGACAGCCACCATCACACTGTCCGGAGAGAGCACAAACACTGCAGCTGGCTGCTGAACCCGTCCATCCAGCCGTTTGGTTTACCAGAGACTCTGTCATTGACTGCCTGAGTGAGTACACCAGTGCCATCCGACACCGCGCCGCGCTGCCCATGCAACCCTGCATCCCAGCCATCCAGCCTCCCCATTACACCACCGGGCCCCGGGACCACCAACCCCTACCCACGGAGGGGACAATATCCTAGCTGCTCCATACCATCGCTCCCGGGATCCCAGTCACCAGCAACGGTGGTGCCCTTTATCACCACAACCCGTGGCTGACGTCATGAACTATGTCCCTAAACAAACCACCCCCTTTTCACTCGTGGACGAGGAGCGCTGCTCAAGTCCCCGGGTCCAGTCCAAAGCTCGAGCCACCAAGCAGCAGCAGAAGCCCCGGACCCGAGCGTGGCGAGCGCGTCCCCTCCGCCCGCGACACATGCAGCAGGTCTAAGGATGATGTACAGTCATGGCCAAAGGTTTTGAGAATGCTACAAATATTAATTTTTACAAAGTCTACTGCTTAAGTTTTTCTAATGGCAATTTGCATATACTCCAGAATGTCATAAAGAGTGATCAGCTTAACAGCAATTACTTGCAAAGTCAATATTGGCTAAGAAAATGAACTTCAACCCCCAAAACACATTTCAACATCATTGCATTCCTGCCTTAAAAGGAGCAGCTAACATTGTTTTAGTGATTGTTCCATTAACACAGGTGTGGGTGTTGATGAGGACAGGGCTGGCGATCAATCAGTCATGATTAAGTAAGAATGACACCACTGGACACTTTAAAAGGAGGCTGGTGCTTGGTATCATTGTTTCTCTTCAGTTAACCATGGTTATCTCTAAAGAAACATGTGCAGCCATCATTGCTCTGCACAAAAAATGGCCTAACAGGGAAGAGTATCGTAGCTACAAAGATTGCACCTCAGCCCAAAAAGGACCAGCAAACGCCAGGACCGTATCTTAAATCTGTTTCAGCTGCGGGATCGGACTACCAGCAGTGCCGATCTAGCTCAGCAATGGCAGCAGGCTGGTGTGAGTGCTTCTGCACACACTGTGAGGCGGAGACTCTTTGAGCAAGTCCTGGTTTCAAGGAGGGCAGCAAAGAAGCCACTTCTCTCCAGAAAAAACATCAGGGACCGACTGATATTCTGCAAAAGGTACAGGGAGTGGACTTCTGAGGACTGGGGTAAAGTCATTTTCTCAGATGAATCCTCTTTTCGATTGTTTGGGACATCTGGAAAACTGCTTATTAGGAGAAGAAGAGGTGAGCGCTACCACCAGTCTTGTCTCATGCCAACTGTTAAGCATCCTGAAACAATTCATGTGTGGGGTTGCTTCTCAGCCAAGGGAATCGGCTCACTCACAGTCTTGCCTAAAAACACAGCCATGAATAAAGAATGGTACCAGAATGTCCTCCAAGAGCAACTTCTCCCAACTGTCCAAGAGCAGTTTGGCGCCCAACAATGCCTTTTCCAGCATGATGGAGCACCTTGCCATAAAGCAAAGGGGATCACTAAATGGCTCATGGAACAAAACATAGAGATTTTGGGTCCATGGCCTGGAAACTCACCAGATCTTAATCCCATTGAGAACTTGTGGGCAATCATCAAGAGACGGGTGGACAAACAAAAACCAACAAATTCTGGCAAAATGCAAGCATTGCTTATGCAAGAATGGACAGCTATCAGTCAGGATTTGGTCCAGAAGTTGATTGAGAGCATGCCAGGGAGAATTGCAGAGGTCCTGAAGAAGAAGGGTCAACACTGCAAATATTGACTTGCTGCATTAACTCATTTTAACTGTCAATATAACCTTTTGGTACTCATAATATGATTGCAATTATATTTCTGTATGTGATGTAAGCATCAGACAAACACAATAAAAAACCAGATGGCAACAGATCATGTGAAAATATAATTTTGGTGTCATTCTCAAAACTTTTGGCCATGACTGTACTGTATCGGGTGTGGGCTCCACCTAAGCCCACCAAGAAATCAAAAGTGCAAAGAAGTCCAACGCAACATGCCTTGGTGGTACCTTAGACATTTTTGCACTTTTGTCACCTACGACAGAAACACAATTGTCACTGTACAATTCTCTAAGCCTTTTCAACCTGTGGTGCACCTCAGGTCAATGTTCCTGCTGTGGCTTGCTTCTCACTTGCTGTCCTTCTAGAGGGCAAATCTTCTGGTATAACCTTTCACTTATTGGCTACTTTAAGATAGGTGAAAATGGCTCTTTTTCCCTGAACAGTGACAGAGATAATCTTTCCTCTGTAACCAGGGAAAACAGACAATTCTGTTGTCCCAGGTTACAGAGGAAAGATTGCATTTGTTCCTACAGCCCATCTAGCAGTTATGGCTTAAACAACACAACCTCTGTTCACTCTTCGTAACTGACCACGAATGAAGGAAAAACCTACTCAAAATACCCTGGTGTGTCATGTGCTCTGTTTATACCAGGAGTGGAGAACCTCCGGCCCTTGGTCCATTTCTGTCCCACAATGTCCTTGTAATGCCAAGCCCCCAGATGTAATTAGATGCTAGACCACTAGGAGTCGCTAGATACCCTAGTGGAGGAGATACGCAGGGAAGTTGAAGAAGCCAGGTATCAGGAGCTGGGAGATTACATCAGTAACAGAGGGGGAGAGAGAGAAGCCGAAGTCAGCGTTCGAGCTGACAGTCCGTAAACCAGGAAGTCATGTAAAGTACAAGGAAGAGAGTGGATCTGGTTGTCGGGAAGAAGCCGAAGATCAGGGAGGCAGGGAGTCAAGACGGAGTAGGGGAGGAGACAGGACGGGGTATGAGGAACTAGAAAGCGGGACAAGATCAGGTCATTCAATTACGAGAACCAGAGACGTGCACTGCTACACAGGAATTATCACTGCCAGCGTTATGGGGGGACTGGCTCCCGGATAAAGCAAAGCCATACCCCAGATCAAGGCTTCAAAGAACAGACTCTTACCACACCACACAGGACCTAGATCGGGAGCAACAAATTCACTGGAGGAAAATATGAGGCCCGGTACAGGCTCTGTAGGAGAGCAGGAACCACTCATCAGAATCATGACAGTCCTTTTCTCCAGTCCCCTGGCAGATTCCCATGAGCCACAGTGCTCAGGCCAGTGGCCCCATTTTGTTTGGTTTTGACAATTAAATAACCTTCATACCAACAATCACCACTGTGCCATGATATACAGGGAATCAAATAATTCAGTACAGCTACAGTATATTGATGTCCAACGATCAGTTCCAACATTACAGAAGAAAATGAACATGTAAAATTTTAGTGGGAATGATCCAGCAGAATTCAAGGACAAAATCCTTAGAAGGAGGGTGACGTCCGCCTCCACCCTTTTCCAGTCCTATCGAGGCAGCTCAGCTGGCTACTATGATGAATCTTAAGAGAAGGGGTTGAGATCCTTTACTCCAAAGGGGTGGTTGTTGCTATAGTAGAGGAAGAGGTACCAGTTACACCAGGACAAGAGGCAGCCTAAAAGCACATCTACGACACAAAAAGTCAACAGTGTGATAAATAGTATAAGATAGGTGAAGGATTCATGGGGTCCAGTATTGAAAAAAACTCTAATGAAAGAAAATAGGGCTGAGGAATCGGATATCATCAAGTTCTCCATTCCAAGGTGGCTAGGGAGCATAAGAAGGTGGCACCATCTTAATCTTCTCTGTGGGACCCACTCAGTTCAATGTTCTCACTAGATTTTTAGCTCCATCGGGCACAAGCACTGGAGTCAACTCTTGGAACAAAAACAAATTTGGAACTTTATTGTGAAAAATCCTGAAAAAGCTTGTATTAGGAGAGTACACCAGGTGGGATGTATTACTTTGAGGCAAGGGTCATGCAGCGACAGTCGAGGCAGACACATCTGCTGCTTTTATGGCCCAGCGCCGTCTTACGGTATTGTATTACCACAGACATAGCAATAAGTGGTTTCTTCGGACATGACAGTTATAGGAACATTATGTAATTTATACACACGGATGTCTAACAGTGGACATTAAATCTGTGCCCTCCACTTACTCCTCAGAGGTATTACATTACTGGAAATATTTATAATGGTTTTAGTACTGGAATGGGCCAAGTCATGGCACCGAAAGATAAACTACATGAGCACTGGAAGAATGGGAGAAATGCGGCTAGATTTATGTAAGAGAAATAAGGCAATGTGTAAGTAATTAAGGAGGAACTGTTAAGCGGGCTTTACACGCTGCGACATCGCTAATGCAGAGTCGTTGGGGTCACGGATTTTGTGACGCACATCCGGCCGCATTAGCGATGCCGTTGCGTGTGACACCGATAAGCGATTTTGCATCGTTGCAAAAACGTGCAAAATCGCTAATCGGCGACATGGGGGTCCATTCTTAAAAATCGTTACTGCAGCAGTAACGAAGTTGTTCCTCGTTCCTGCGGCAGCACACATCGCTGCGTGTGACGCCGCAGGAACGAGGAAGCTCCCCTTACCTGCCTCCCGGCCGCTATGAGGAAGGAAGGAGATGGGCGGGATGTTACGTCCCGCTCATCTCCGCCCCTCCGCTGCTATTGGGCGGCGGTTCAGTGACGCTTCAGTGACGTCGCTGTGACGCCGCACGGACCGCCCCCTTAGAAAGGAGGCGGTTCGCCCGTCACAGCGACGTCGCCGGACAGGTAAGTATGTGTGACGGCTGTTGTGCGGCACGGGCAGCGATTTGCCCGTGTCGCGCAACAGATGGGGGCGGGTACCCACACTAGCGATATCGGGACCGATATCGCAGTGTGTAAAGTAGCCTTTACTATACAATGGATATGAAAATTTCCAGAGGAGCATTACGTGGCCTACAAGTCTCCTTACGCCAACATGGCTCTCTCCAAAAGGAGAAATGTTACCCTTTCTACAAAGGATAGAAATCTAGATGAGAGGGGTAAGTTCTCTTGCTCTTATTTGTTAGATCTGAAGAACCAGACACGGAAACTTTTCCTAAATGCAATCTGTCACCTGAAGAAGGTCTGGGTTATTGACTGAAAAGTCGAATGTAAAATTGATGCGCATATTGGATTGCAAAGAAATATCACCTCAATGTAACGATGGAGTACCTAGTTGTTTTAGATCTGTTAAAAGGGTTACCATACCAGTGCGCCACTTACTCAGAGTGCCGTGATCCTTGTGCAGACACGGGGGGTCAATGGGTGCTCTTGTCCGCTGATCCGGCCGCCTTTAGAAAGACAGCATGGCTCATCCCAACTGAACGCCCGACCTCCTTAACCGTGGGCGGAACACTACTCAGACAACACAGGGTGAGGGAACCACAATAATTAGACTTTATTGGATCCCCAAACAATTAACGGCACATAGCACATAACCAGCAAAACCACTGAATGTAACCGGCAACAGTTTCTCACCCTTCCGCTGGCTCACTGGGGATTAGTATGTCCGTGACTCAGAGCTTCCAGGGCTACTAACTCCAAGCCAGCAGCACCCCGCTTTCGGCGGGAACTGACCGAAAATGGAATAATGCCAGATTTAGGAACCTGTGTGAGGACCGCAAAGCCTGTAGTCAGATGATTGGATTGTCCCAAGCTGGATTCCTTCCTTAGGTAGTCTTTGATAGCTCAGCCGAATCATTGCATTCGATGCTGATGTCCATGTAGTATTATAATCCAAGTTCGGTTATGGTTTGCCAATCGGATCCGCAGATCCTAGATTGGTAGCATGTAGCAAGAGTCTCTCTGAGCAATGAACAGTCCTCCTACTTATACTCCTGAGCTCTCCATTCAGACCATTGGGGTCTTCCCGATTGGTGGATAAGACTGGGCTCTTATTGACTAGATTTCAAGCTGTATAAGAAATATCCCTAGTAGTAATGGTCTCTGGCAGAGACAAGGGAGAGACAGCTAAGTTAGGCTATGTGCGCACGTTGCGTAATTACATGCAGTTACGCTGCACTTTGTAGCGCAGCGTAACTGCATGCGTCCTGCATCCCCTGCATAATCTATGGAGATTGTGCAGGGGCCGTGCGCGCATGGCGTCTTAGAGCGCAGCGCTTCGGCTGCTGCCCGAAGCGCGCGTTCTAAGAAGTGACATGTCACTTCTTCCGTGCACTTTGCCGGCAGCCCCTGCTCTGTCTATGGCAGGAGCTGCAGGCAGAGCGCATGGAATCTTTTTTTTTTTCACTACGGACATTTTCTGCAGCGATTTGAAGCGCACGTGTGCTCTTCAGATCGCTGCAGAAATTTCTGCAGTGACTGTACGCAACGTGCGCACATAGCCTTACATCACATCTAGCAATACAATGGGAGGTTCGCATAATTGATTTGTCTGGGTGTCTGACCTTCACTGGCCAAGGCAATTACATGAGTCAACAAGAACTTTAACACTGGACTCCTAAGAATCTTGTAGGATTAATAAGAGGCTTATCCCCATTTATAAACAAGATATCATCATGTCTGGCTTAATTTTAAGAAACTTAACCCATGCTAGGCACTGACAGAGTCCTTGTCATCACAATCCTCATTCAGATTAATCTATTAGGCTTTGGCTATGGAAAGCCAGCACCATCTGTTACACTGGTGAATATGGACTCACTGTGCTACAGCAGCAGGTCACCCTGGATGGGCATAACTAAGCCACTACCTCGTCTTCACTAGAGCCTCTGATGGTGAGGTTAGGCTTGTGCTGAAAGGTAGCCGCCAGGTGTTAATCTTTCAGGGGAAATCCCGGAGCTGCAGTAGTTGACTCCAGGGGTCGAGGACGCAGGGACGAGCTTAGGTACAGATAGGACTGCTGGTGCAGACTGGCGGTTGGTTCAGGCTGGTGCAGAGGGTATGGCGGATAGGACAGGTGTAGCAGGTACAGTAGGTATACTAGGTACAGCAGGTACAGCACGTATGGCAGGTACAGCAGGCACAAATGGAACAGCAGGTGCAGCAGGTATGGCAGGTACAGAAGGCACGGATGGTACGGCAAGTCAGGTAGAGCAGGCACGGCAGGTATGAATGGAACACCAGGTCAGGTACAGCAGGAACAGCAAGTACAGCAGGTATGGCAGGTAGAGCAGGCACAAATGTAGCAGCAGGTCAGGCACAGCAGACACTGCAGGTACAGCAGGTACAGTAGGCATGAATGGAACAGCAGGTACGGCAGGTACAGCAGGTATAGCAGGTACAGCAGGCACAAATGGAACAGCAGGTCAGATACAGCAGGCACGAATAGAACAGCGGGTGCAGCAAGTACGGCAGGTACAGTAGGTATTTTGGTACGGCAGGAATGTAGTGCCCCCGCTCCAGCGGCCGAGCCGCTTGTACCTGGAGCCGCGGTGGCTCAAGGGGTCTCCGGACCCGGGGGGGTTCGCGAGGACACTCGAGTTTGAAAAGGGGTTATGTACAGGGGAGTTAGGAGTTCATGACGCGACCCACAGTGCGTGGTAAGGTGGTGTACCACCGCTGCTGTTGGTGGGGGAGCCCGGTGGCGGTGTTATGGCAGCAAGGTGTTTAACCTCTCCGTGGGTAGGGGGTTGTGCCCCAGGGCACGGTGGCGGCAGTGATGGGGATGCTGTTGGAAAAAGGAAGGGTTTTCTGCGTACTCACTCAGTCCAAGAATACTGACACCGACAGCTTGTAAACCAGAATTCTGAGCACCGCTGCAGCAAGGAGGGAGCACACTTGGATCCATGTCCTTGGTGTTACTTGTTAGCCTGTGGCCTTTTCTGTGGCACTGTACCGCCCTGAGAGGGGCCCGGCCGCTTCCTCCACTTGCTCGGGCCGAGCCGCTCGAGGTCCGGGCTCGGGTGGTTGGTGGCACGAGCGCCTCCGGACCGGGGGCCACGTCGCTCTTGTTAAGGGAAGGCGGTTGGGGAGGGGTTGTTGGTGGTCGTGTAACGGGTCGTGACGCCACCCACGGGTCAAGGTGACGGGGGAATGCACCACCGCTGCGGCTGTAGTGATGGCGGGCTCGTCCGGGATCGGTGTTGCGGCCGCAGCCGAGATGTTAGCCCCTCCGTGGGTAGGGGCGGTGTGTCCTGGGGCCCAGAGGGGGACTGCTAGGGCTGATGTTGTCGCTGGGGTGCAGGGCTCCGTGCCGCGGTGTAGTGTGTCGTGCCCCGGTGGCACTGGTGTACTCACGATTAATCCACACTGAGGCACTGGTAAACCAAAGTTCGGTAGTGGTCGGTCCCCGCGGCCGGCTGCTGATGTTCCCTGTGGGGTTGATGGTGGCCCCTTTTCCCGTGCACCTCTGGATGTTTGTGTTTCTGCCCCCCCCTGCTTCAGCAGTGGTAGCCCGCTCCCCGGCGTTGAGCTGCCGGAGGAGCCCTTAGTTGTCCGCAGGCGCTGGCCCGTCGGGTGCTTGGCCCTTGGCGGTGGCGCTCACCCGGTCTCGGTGGGCTTTTGCCTTCTTTCGGGACTTTGGTTGTGGGTGAACCCGTGAGGTACGGCCAGCAATCAGTCAATTCGCCTATACTCAGTGGCTTCTAAGCTAGGACGGGGTCTGACTACCCTTCTGTGTGGTGCTCCGGTACACGTTTGACTCCCCGGTTTGGGACCGGCAGGCCACAACCCAGGCCCGGTCCGTACGGTTTTGTCGGTTGCTGTACCGGTATGCCTACAGACAGCCACCACCGCCTGCCTGCCTGACGTTTTCCAAAGGGGCCCAGGCTCCTACCCGGGTCCCTGACAGCTGCTCTACTCCCACTTCACTGTCCACTCCAAACTCCAAAACTTAACTCTCTTGAACTTCCTGCCCCAGGACAGTAGTCTCCTCGGTGGGCGTGTCTTTCCGCCTGACTCCGTCCACCTGGTGTGCTCTACTTGCCCTGGGGGAGGCATCAGGTCTCCCTATCGGGTGACATGTGTGTGACCTCACACGGGGTGGAGGTGTGTGTGTATGTGGCTGATGTAATTACCTGTGACCCCTGGGGTCCAGGGCGTCACAGCACCTTTTCACTGTTGGACCCGATAGCCTGAAACTAATCAGGTCCCACTCACCCGTGTGGCTAACTGAGTGATCTTGCTCTCAGGGTTCACGCTCTTGATTTTCTGGACTGTATTTGGGAAAGTCTTATCCCATCGGTGCGCTAGTACCCCGATTTTAGAACGGGTGAGGGATGAATCCTGAAGACTTCATCACCGTCAGGTAAATTACCGGGCTGCGTGAAGCTACTTCCCGGCCTAGCGTCCACGTACCCCGTCGTGCCCTGGCCCCTGCCTGGAGATGGCTCAAGGCCACCGGCTGCCCTCCTCGGCAGTCTGTGCCCCTTGACACGATCCCCTGTGACCGGGGTGCCAGCTCCTACCAGGCCCAGACCAACGTCTGCCACCTAGTAGTCTCCAAGGATCCCAGCTCCTGCCCTGTGACCTCTCTTCTCAAAGGTCACTTCACTCTGTCCTCCTTTTGACACTTCTCACCTCCCCTTACCAACCCCCACCTGGATGGACCTATTCCTTTCAGGCCCCCCAATGGCATGTCTGGTGGGTGTGGTGCAAAGTGTTCCTTGGGTTTTTACTGGGTTTGGTTTTAGCAACACCAAAGAACAGGGATCCATAACTAAGGAGGATGCCAATGCTGTGTAGAAGGGCAGGTTGCACAATACCGTGTGACGACCTGATAGGCCAGGGCGTCACAGGTACAGTAGGCAGTTTGATACGTCAGGTACAGTAGGCATGGATGGTACAGCAGGAACATGCATGCATGGACGGAACAGCATGTACAGCAGGCACGTGACATGCCGGGACCGTGGGGCTACTCGTTACCGGGCTGTGGTTTCCATTTCTGGGATGCTGCGGTATTGGCAAGGCCCGGTTCTGTGACCCCGGCGGTGTCAGTTAAATGGGAGATGATGGGGATGGTAGTTTGTGACTGTGGTATGCAAGTTAGGTGCCGCCACTGCAGGGTGGGGCCTCTGGGGCAAATGGTGACGCAGCTTTGTTGGTATAGCTCTCCACAGGTAAAGCTGGGCCCCAGGGCAGTTGGGGGTAGTAGTAGGTGATGGCGAGGGTGCAGGGTCGGAGGCGCAGGTGAATAACGGAGCGACACAGGGATGCAGTCTCAATGTTCTTACTCACTGTAGCAGGTTCCAAGGTAACACAACATGCCAGTGACCGCCTACGCACACAGTGCCCT
Organism: Anomaloglossus baeobatrachus; assembly: GCF_048569485.1. NCBI lineage: Eukaryota > Metazoa > Chordata > Amphibia > Anura > Aromobatidae > Anomaloglossus > Anomaloglossus baeobatrachus. The sequence continues at coordinate 61,583,754 of NC_134353.1, forward strand.
GAACCAGTGTCCATGGGCCCTGTTGGATGGCTTGAAGCTCTATCCCTTGGCCCTATGTGGTCACCTTCCAGCGGATTCGTGTGCGAAATTGGCTTTGGTACCAAATGTGTCTTTAGCCTCTGGTTTTAGGAGCACGTTGGTCCTTCTCCTCTAACCTAGGAACCAGTCCTCGTTCTGCGGCCAAGTCCTTCCACTCAAATACTGTATGTGGAATGAGACCACATCAGTATAGCGCACTTCCCGTGGGCTCTAGGATCCTTTCTGTTTTGTGCCTGGGTCAAGCTGCACCAGCTCCAGACCACAGGTCTTCATTCCTCCACTGCTACTTCACGACTGTCCAACTGTCCCACACGACAGCATCCCCAACTCACTAGACTCCATCCCCAGGACCTGTCGGATTAAGGGGAGGGAGGAAAAATCACTTGTGGTGGCTATACATAGCATTAATGGAACCAAGCCCTAACCCTGACCCAGTGGAGAGCTGCTAATTGGGGTGTTGTGTGTTTTGTGTGCATACCAGTGGATAACCTCCTCCGTACCCAGGATGGGATACCGCACCTCTGGCTGTGGTGCAGTACCTCTGTGGCGACTAAAGCCTCAGGGGCACCACACACGGATGGTACAGCACGTACAGCAAACACGGATGGAACAGCAGGTGCAGCTGGTACGGTGGGCACAAATGGTACGGCAGGTAAAGCAGGCAAAGATAGAACCGCAGGTGCAGCAGATACGGCTGGAATGGATAGTATGGCAAGTACAGACAGGTACTAGAACACAGGTATAGGTTAGCAAGCACAGGTATGGATACAGGATACAGGGAACATGAAACAGGACCTGACAACTAGCAACATGTCTCTAGCAATAAAACCACATGTCTCAGGCACCTCCCATAGGGGAAGGATGCCTTAATTACATAGTGACTTTCAGCAATAGGCTGAGAGGCACTTCCAGATTATGGCCCGCTGGCCATTTAAGAGCAGGGAGACATGCACACCCTTAAATGCGCTCCTGGGAGACCTATGCAACGTGTGCAGGCCCTGGGAGTAGGCAGGAAGGAAGGAAGCAGACGCCACCGCGGAGCAGCTGGGAAGGTAAATGAGCCAGTGTCCCTGAAGGGAGGAGGCAGCGGGACAGTGAGGGGATGCCGACTACGGCGTCACACCATTGAGGGTCCATCTGTTCATAACATTGGCACGTCCAGGTATAATCATATCATCATAATCTTTGTTCTTATCATAGTAAACACAGGACAAGATCTTTAATAAAGGTTAGTTATCATTATCCTTTAATAAATAGATCCTAGTAATAACTAAATATTTCCAAACACAGCTCCGAATTTAGTTGTCTTTTTCTGGACCTTTTTTAGCCCATTGTTGTATCAGAACCTAGGCCTGTAAGAAGGGGCTCAACTTGAGTCTCTTGGGTTCCAAGACAAAATCTCCAACATGGCTCCCAATTACCCCTCGATTTGGGACGTATTAGTCTGTCTTATGATGGGCCCCTGTAAATCTGTAAATGGAGTTGAATACTATACTGGGTATGAGTTTTAATTTTCAACATTTTTTCTTAAAGAAGTTGTTTAGGAATTTTACATTAATAAAGAGGGGTCTTCCATTCTTCTGTCTTACACAAAGTGGAAAATAATTGCAGTAGAAAGTAATTTCAAAGAGCGTCTCTCACAGTGGAGGACCCGTCTTGTCCTACATTGCACAGGCAGTTCATTGCTTTTATATGGATACTATGTAATACCTTATCTCCCCTGTGGGAGTGCTGTAGGAAAACTGAAGAACCTGGTTCCTCAACTAATTAAAGTTAAGGCCCCATCACACGCTACGATATATCGGGTGATATGTCATCGGGGTCACGGATTCCGTGACACACATCCGGCATCGTTTGATATATCGTAGCGTGTGACAGCTACAAGCGACTGTTAACGAGCAAAAATACTCACCTTATCGTTGCTCGTTGACACGTCGCTCATTTTCAAAAACTCGTTCCTCCTTCTGCGCGCCGGTTGTTCATCGTTCCCAAGGCAGCACACATCGCTCCGTGTGACACCCTGGGGACGACGAACTGCAGCTTACCTGCGGCCGCCGGCAATGCGGAAGGAAGGAGGTGGGCAGGATGTTACGTCCCGCTCATCTCCGCCCCTCCGCTTCTATTGGGCAGCCGCTGTGTGACGTCGCTGTAACCCTGAACGTCCCTCCCCCTTCAGGAAGAGGATTTTCGCCGCCCACAGCGAGGTCGTTCGGGAGGTAAGTACGTGTGACGGGGGTTAACGACTTTGTGCGACACGGGCAACAAATTGCCCGTGACGCACAAACGATGGGGGCGGGTGCGATCGCTCATGCGATTGCACGACATATCGGCGCGTGTGACGCCGGCCTTAATCAATGGAGATCTCATCCAGGGGACAGTTCATGGTTGATGCTGGGCATTCATTAGCATGTTAGCACGCCCCTGTGGGTGTACTAACATGCTAAGAGGGCGGACTAGTCGGGGGAAGTAACGCCCTTGTGACTAGTCCCTTCGCTCATTTGCATATCATAAAAGATCTTTAGAAATACTTTTTCTATAGATCTCTTTATCTATGCTACTAGATACAGGGACAGTTAGGCAGGGATTAACTGCTCTTGGGTTTGGGTGCATATTGGACCTGACAGGTTCCCTTTAAAGGATCCTGCTAACAAGTAGGGATGGTCCAAATCCCAATTTTTTGACAAATATATTGAGACTTTCTATTTGTTTTCTACCTACTAAATGGAAATCCAGTGCCTGTGTCCCATTCTTGTTATACAGAAAGCTAGCCATGCCGAGGCCGGACAGCCGGTGCTCCATTGACAGTATTAATTGTAGGGGCCGCAGTGGTTACACCAAGGAATGCAGATCCAAGGGGACAGCCGTGACGTACCCTGCGTGGATGTCAGGCCAAGTTCAGCTCTCAATGTCACTTTCAGTGAGCGCAGTAATTGGGGTAATTACAGTTTAATCAACAACCTAGTCTCTTTTATCTTGCTGTAATATTGCTATGCTCCGCAGACTTGTTGATCTATTTTCCTGATATACGATCATTAAGCTTACAATGAAAAAGCCTCCAATTCACAAGAAGTGAACATCAAAGGCAATGGGAAAATGTAATAAATGGTTGCTGAATAATAGTCACTAGTATTATAGTTAGGGAGCTTAAGGCTTATAATAAAATTATTATTTAAAAAATGTTTTTTTTTTTTTGTTTTTTTCTTTTAATTCTGCCAACTGATGTTATTGGAAGTCCTGCAGCTGAGACCTCCAGTGATCGGCTGGATCAAGTGTTTCATTTCCCTAAAGCATCTCAACAGGAGAAAACTATCACGCTAGGTACGGGGAAGTACCAAGCGAGCCGTGAAAGGTAAGGGAAGGGGTACCCTGTGTCAAGGGAAGGGGATGGTGACCCCTGACCAAACCTACCGCTGGTCCCTGGGGTCCCTTACCACCCTAGAAAGGTTCTGCACCTATGCACCATAGGTATCCGTAGTGCTGGGCCCTGAATAGGGAGTGGGTGAGATGAGCTCTTCGTCAACCCCACTAAATGCTAAAGGAAGACACAAGAGGGTTACACAAGGGAAAACGCATGAACTACCTATCCACAGATGACTCAGGCAGGAGTTTAGCAAGGTCCAGCACTGATACCACAAAGGAGAGCAAGCCACCTGCTTGCAACCAGAGCTAGAATTAACTGAATAATATCACCAGCACCAGTCCAGGGAAGAAGGGATTATTTAAGCAATAACAGAATACTGATGATCAGCAACTGGGTGGAAGTCGAGCTCCTGCTGGGTCCAAAAGAGAGAGAGATGAATGCAGCAGGAAGGCTACCAATACCAATGAATACTAACAGCAGGAACAATGGAAAGTCAGAGAGCATTTTGCGAGCCAAACGCTGTGACCTTCTATAGTCAGAAACCACATGACTGTCTGTTACCTGGGACACACCCGTTACAAAAACAGAGTTACCTGGTGTCCAATTAAATGAATGTATGATCTTTGCCTTGTACAGAAATGTCAGGTCTTATGTTTCAAAAACCCTATAACTTTAGTAGTTCTTTATAATTATATTTGTTGATTTTATTAGTTTATTTAATTTTACATTTTTAAGGTGGTAATTACTGATGAATGAGGGTGCTCGGCACTACTCGTTACTCGGCCAAGTATCGGGGGTGCTTGAGGACTATGCTTGAGGCCCCGCACCATATGTTTTAAGGCTGTTTTTCAGCCAGTAAACATGCAAAGATTGCCTGCCAATCATGGCAATGCCATAGCCATGTTGGCTACTGTAATTTCTGTGATTGGCTGGCCTCAACACATCATCGGGTCTAATAGGAGATGCGGAAGCGCAATGCTTGACATAGGGAGTTCAGGAAGAGTTAATGTAGGAGGGACAGCTTAGACTAGAGAATACATATACGCAGGATTAATCTTGAACCCTTTAATGCCTTTAAGCTGGTTTAATTTAATAAATAAATAATGTCAAAAATCAGCATGGGTCCTCCTATTTTTGATAACCAGCCAAGGTAAAACAGACAGCTTCTTGCTGGTATTATCAGGCTGGGAAGGCCCATGGTTATTTAACCCTTCCCAGCCTAAAAGTAGCAGCCCGCAGCCGCCCCAGAATTGGCCAACCAATTAGATGAGCCAATTCAGGTGATTCGTCCGCTACTCTCCCTAGTAGCTGATCGCTGCTATTTTTACCTTGGGAAGGGCAAAATAATCATGGACCTTTCTAGCCTGATAATATCAGCCCCCAGCTGTCTGCTTTACCTTGGCTGGTTATCAAAAAAATAGGGGTGACCCCAGTACATTTTTTAAATTAAGTATTTGTTTGTAAATAAATATTTTCAAAAAATGACCTGGGTTCTCCTCTATATTTGATAACCAGCCATGGTAAAGCAGACAGTTGTGGGCTGGCATTATCAGGCTGGGAAGGCCCATGGTTATTGGCCCATTCCCAACCTAAAAATAGCAGCCTGCAGCCGCTTCAGAATTGGAAAAATCCATTAGATGCGCCAATTCTAGTGCTTCACCCCGACTCTCTCTGGTGGCTGATGGCTGCTATATATATAATCAAGTACCTTCCCAGCCTGATAATATCAGCCCCCAGCTATCTGTTTTACCTTGGTAGTTATCAACAATAGAGGAAAACCCCCTACTTTTTTAAATTATTTATTTACTTATTTGTAAATAAATCATTTAAAAAAAATGGCCTGGGGTCCCCTTTATTTCTGCTAGCCAGCATAAGGAAAATAGACAAGTCTGCTTTACCTTCACTGGTTATTAAAAATGAGGGGGACACAAAGCTTTTTCTTTTTTTTTTTTAATTAACTAAACAGCAGTGACCTCGGAGTCAGAGATGAATCCAGGCGTCTTCCCCATACTGTTCCAAATTAATTTTGAGCTCTGTTTCCATCTATTTCAGCATTTTTCTGCCCCCACCCCAGACTTCCTAGGGGGGTGTCTGCCATAAAAATGCTGAAGTTCCCCATAGATTTCCATTATACTCGTTACTCGAATCGAGTGGATCCGAGCACTCAAGCACTTTAGTGCTTGCTCATTAATAGGGGTAATATCGCTTTTTTATTAAAAAGGGATCTGTCAGGTCCAATAAGCACCCAGTTCTGGGTGTATATTCTTAATCCCTGCCTAACCGCCCCTGTATACACTAGCATAGATAAAGAGATCTTTAGAAAAATTATTTCTAAAGATCTTCTACCGTATGCTAATGAGCGAGGGCAGTAGCCCCAAGGGCGTTAGTTCCCTGTCCAGTTGCCCCCATTAGCATGTTAGTACACCCCTGTAGGCCCCTGTAGGCGTGCTATCATGCTAATGAATACACAGCGTCACAGGATGATGTCACTCACCTCTCCACCACCAGCACGTCCTCCGGGGTATTTCGACTCAGTGCGCATGATCTTGGAGTTTGGGTCATGCGCACTTTGAAGCCGGGTGTACCAGCCTGGCTTCAAATTGAAGTAGTGCGCATGACCGAAACTCCAGGGTCATGCGTACTGAGCCAAAATCCAGCGATGGCGGCGGAGAGGTGAGTGAGCTCATCGTGTGATGCTGAGTATTCATTAGGGGCAGGAGCGTACTATCATGCTAAAGAGGGGCGACTGGCCGGGGATCTAACACCCAGGGGACTAGTCCCAATCCTCATTAGCATATGATAAAAGATCTTTAGAAATAATTTTTCTATAGATCCCTTTATCTATGCTAGTGTATACAGGGATGGTTAGGCAGGGATTAGCAGTATACACCCAGCATTTATACTGACTCTTAAAATATGCATCTATGATTAAAAGAAGCCTCAACTTTGTCGCAAATGGGCAATATAGTCCTCATATTTTAAATCCTGGACCTTTGTGATACCTATTTATTACGATTTATTCTGGTTTTTGGATTATTTTTACAATGTGCAATATAGAGAAACATCTCCTTTTACTACCTAACTGATTCTGCCAGATCAGTACTCTATATACTGTGATTTAATATTTTGTCTATGATTTTGACTCATGCAGAGTATAAGACTTTTTTCACTGGCTAAACAATTCCATAGCTTGTGCAGACAATTTAGATTTTCATGTTTCATAGAACCAAGCTCCGTTGATTAAAGTGGTCCTCCGCTATAGAAAGAGTATACTTTTTTCCTGATTAGGTAAGGGCTGCAAAGAGGTCCAACTTCTGTGGCCTTCACCATTGATGAGAAGAAGGGCTCCAAATCCATATACCCTTACATATTAGTCATGTAAATGGGTGTAAGTTTATACTGTATAATGCATGGAAATTGTCACGGGGTGGCAGGAGATAATAGGGAACCTGGGCTCCTAAACTGTCTCTCAGGTTAGAGGAACCCCAGCTGTCCCTGATCCCAGAGATACGTTTGAGGGTGACGAAGTCTGGTCTGCCTTCCTACTCCTGCTCCTGACCAGCCCTGATTTAGTACCACCTCCCTGTCTACCCAGGATGGAAGGGGACAGGACAGGAGCCCGTAAACACCAACAATCACAAGACAAATGGGAAACCAAAGCTCTATCACACAGCATGCTCACAGAGCATCAAAACAAGTGTTAAGGAGTGAAACTGAAGCAGGGAGGAAACAACCAGACAACAGGACGAATTCCACAGCACATCAAGCAACACCCAGTAAGTCACCAGACTGGAAAACAACAGCACGTGAACGGGCTAGTGTAACAAAAAACTATAGTCGGCATAGGAAGACAAATTCCTCCTTCTTAAAAAGGCAAGGAGTACTTGTGATAGGTCTCCGGCAACGTGATCCAAAAAGTAAGCAGCAGACTAGCAGAAATTAACTCCTGCTAGTATGATCACTAATGAGCACACAGCTGGTCGATGTTCGAGCCTGCCAGTGCAACTCAGAAGCACCAGAGAAAGTATAATGAGAAGTGTCAGTCTGTGGTCTGAACAGCGTCTGATGCTGCCATGACACTGGGCGAGTTTAGAGCAACACACCATGTGACAGAAGTATTGGGTCCACCAGAGTTTAAGCAGATCTCAAAGATGCCACTTTCTATTCTAGCACATAAAGGAGGGTCACAAAAATTTGATTCCCTTCCTTGCTCCCTCTCATTGTCCTAATAGAAAATAACAGTTTTGATTGTCTTGAAACAACGTCTTTGTATCATGCAGTGACTACCAGGGTTCCATCAGAAATAAATGAACCCCTATCAAGGGCCTTAACAAACATGGTACACCGGGAACACACTACAACAGTAGGCCCTGATGCTAGGGAAAGGGGAGAGGCGATACCTCCTACATTTACCTGAGGCTGTTCCCTGTACATCCCAGTGTTCTTATACGGGTTCTTTCATGTGATCATGTGTCGAGGCTCTTCTTTGCCCTGAACTCACCCTGGTGAGTGAGAAGGCCAGTGAGAGCAGTAGTCTCACCACTGCAATATTTCAACATAAGGGTAGGAAGACAAGCAAAAAGGAAAACACTCCAAGCAACTCCAAGACAGCTAACACCACAGCTGCAATTGTCACAAAAATTCAGCTTCTTCAAGAGACTGGCTCCTTCCAAAGTGGACAGCTCAGAAATGAGAATCTATAACCGACAACAGATGGTAAGACAAGTGACTATTTATTATGAAGGGGAATGGACGCAAAGAGCTGTACCTGAGATTAAGCTACCAAAAGGATAGCCAAATAGGAAAGAGTCCTTAACCCTACAACCACAAAAGAAAACAAATACATTTTATCATAAGATGCAGACCTGAACACAATAAGGAGCTGTGACCTTCTGATCCTAGACTCTCCAGAAGTGCCCCCATAGCGGGGCACACCAATGACACTTTGAGGTATATTACAATGGGAAATTTTGCAGCACAATAACCTGCAGACTTTGTTGGTGAAAAGCGGTGTCCACTATATTTTATTGGTGGAAAAATAAGCCTTTTGTGGTCCTAAAATAAAAAAAATGACATGGTCACCTATCTGACCCTTGCCGGTTCTTTTCTTTCTGCTACAGTATCCTCAACTTCCTCTTCTGGACTCGGTCATCTGTTGACCACTGCACCCATTTAATGGACATTGATTGTCTACAAACTGTTTATATTGGCTTAGCCAGCCCATTATTGGCTGCTCATTGGCTGCAGTGGGCATCAGGTGACCACTGCACCCATTAAATGGCCACTGATTGGCTGCAGACTGTTTATTTTGGCTTACCCAGTCAATTATTGGCTGCTGATTGGCTACAGTGGTCACTGATGCTCATCTTCCAGAAAAGGAAGTCTGAGATACTGTCAGGCAATACTAGAAGCAGTAAAAGGAGCAGTGTGGGTCTAGGAGGTTAGATTCAGTTTATATATATATATATATATATATGTATATATATATATATATATATATATACAATATATATATATATATATATATATATATAAAAAAATAAAAATACAGACCAAAAGTTTGGACACACCATCTCATCTCTAGAGCAACTGTTAGGAGGAGACTTTGTGCAGCAGGCCTTCATGCTAAAATAGCTGCTAGGAAACCACTGCTAAGGACAGGCAACAAGCAGGAGAGACTTGTTTGGGCTAAAGAACACAAGGAATGGACATTAGACCAGTGGAAATCTGTGCTTTGGTCTGATGAGTCCAAATTTGAGATCTTTGGATTTAACCACCGTGTCTTTGTAGAAAAGGTGAACGGATGGACTCTACATGGCTGGTTCCCACCGTGAAGCATGGAGGGGGAGGTGTGATGGTGTGGGGGTGCTTTGCTGGTGACACTGTTGGGGATTTATTCAAAATTGAAGGCATACATAACCAGCATGGCTTCCACAGCATCTTGCAGCAGCGTGCTATTCCATCCGGTTTGCGCTTAGTTGGACCATCATTTATTTTTCAACAAGACAATGACCCCAAACACACCTCCAGGCTGTGTAAGGGCTATTTGACTAAGAAGGAGAGTGATGGGGTGCTACGCAGATGACCTGGCCTCCACAGTCACCAGACCTGAACCCAGTTGAGATGGTTTGGGGTGAGTTGGACCGCAGAGTGAAGGCAAAAGGGCCAACAAGTGCTAAGCATCTCTGGGAACTCCTTCAAGACTGTTGGAAAACCATTTCCGGTGACTACCTCTTGAAGCTCATCAAGAGAATGCCAAGAGTGTTCAAAGCAGGAATCAAAGCAAAAGGTGGCTACTTTGAAGAATCTAGAATATAAGACATATTTTCAGTTGTTTCACAATTTTTTAAGTATTTCATTCCACATGATTTAATTCATAGTTTTGATGCCTTCAATGGGAATCTACAATTTTCAGAGTCCTGAAAATAAAGAAAACTTTGAATGAGAAGGTGTGTCCAAACTTTTGGTCTGTACTGTATATATGGTATTAGTCCATACAAATAGTAATGGACAACACCATTAAGTGCTGCAGACTCACACAATTCACCCATTGATTCTAAATGTACAGGGGCAGTCAATTTTCACTGAGCGTGTGCATGAAATTTAGTGAAATACAATCAACACTTTTGGTACCGTAATGGGCGACATAATATATACGATGGGAACATATCCTCAAGATTGAGGTATGACAATGTAAGAATAATACGTCGTCAAAGAGTTAAATGGTGGGTTCCAGTCTGCAACATGTGTGCATTATTCTTGGCCACGAGTCTTTAGGTCTTCAAGTATAATAGAGGCTCCTTTCCACGAGAGTGCCGTGTTCACGAGAGCTGGGCACAAGTGTTCCGTACCTTCCTGTAAGTGGAGTGTAAAGCCTATTCAAGAGAGAGGAAACTGCAATTACGATCTGCACTTTTAAAGTTATTGAAGCAGACAGGCCAGCCTTTATGAGATGTAGCTCCTGGATACGGACCAACACATGCTCTCCATCTGCTCTATAATTGGATCGGAGAACTTATTGCATCACTGTTCGGAGATCGCCAACAGCCAAGAGCCCCGCAAATTGTGTGTGTATTTTTAGGATTAACAGATCAGCACATTGGTTGGTTCCTGTGGTTCTTCCAAAATGTAAAATTTGAAGAAATAAAAATTATAATAGATGAAGAACAGGGCTGGCAAAGGGCTAAGGTTCCCTGGTGGAAAGTGATCATCGATCATTCACACCTTTCTACACTGAGCCGTTCTCCTTTATCTTCTGCCTTCCTTATCCGGAACGCAGGTAAAGAAGCAACGAGTTTCCTGATCCTAGATGAAATATGTAGTAAGACTCCAATAATGTAATTCCTACTCATCCAGCACCCGTGTCACGGTGTCACTGCCTACTTTTAGCAAAAGAGTAGAGATGAGCAGATTGATTCGTAGAGGATCAAGTTCAAGTCAAATTTCCTGAAATTCGCGGTTTCACATGAATTTTATCATTCTTGAGATTAGATTCAATGAGATTATGAGATTAACATGAGATTAAGGTCCAGTCACACTAAACAACTTACCAGCGATCCCAACAACGATAGGGATCGCTGGTAAGTTGCTAGGGGGTTGCTGGTGAGATGTCACACTGCTACGCTCCAGCGATCCCACCAGCAACCTGACCTGGCAGGGATCGCTGGAGCGTGGCTACACGAGTTGCTGGTGAGCTCACCAGCAACCAGTGACCAGCCCCCAGCGCCGCGTGGAAGATGCTGCGCTTGGTAACTAAGGTAAATATCGGGTAACCAATCCGATATTTACCTTGGTTACCAGCGCACGGAGCTACACGTGCAGAGAGCAGGGAGCAGCGCACACTGAGCGCTGGCTCCCTGCTCTCCTAGTACAGCACACATCGGGTTAGTTACCCGATGTGTGCTGCAGCTACATGTGCAGAGAGCAGAGAGCAGCGCACACTGCTTAGCGCTGGCTCCCTGCTCTCCTAGTACAGCACACATGGGGTTAATTACCCGATGTGTGCTGCAGCTAAATGTGCACAGAGCAGGGAGCAGCGCACACTGCTTAGCGCTGGCTCCCTGCTCTCCTACTTACAGCACACATCGGGTTAATTAACCCGATGTGTCCTGCAGCTACATGTGCACAGAGCAGGAGCCGGCACTCACAGTGAGAGCAGCGGAGGCTGGTAACAAAGGTAAATATCGGGTAACCAAGGACAGGGCTTCTTGGTTACCCGATGTTTACATTGGTTACCAGCCTCCGCAGAAGCCGGCTCCTGCTGCCTGCACATTTAGTTGTTGCTGTCTCGCTGTCACACACAGCGATCTGTGCTTCACAGCAGGACAGCAACAACTAAAAAATGGCCCAGGACATTCAGCAACAACCAACGACCTCACAGCAGGGGCCAGGTTGTTGCTGGATGTCACACACAGCAACATCGCTAGCAACGTCACAAAAGTTGTTCCTTAGCAGCGATGTTACTAGCGATGTTGCTTAGTGTGACGGGGCCTTTAGATTCAATGTTTGCAAAAAAAAATAAAAAAAATTTCTAGCACCACTTCCCACAGTGCCGAATCATCATTTAGCATCGCTGTGCTTCCTTGCCATAATACCCTGCAGCTATGACATTTAGCGGATTATCATACCTTGTACAGTGGTGGTCAGTGCTTGGGACATCGCAGATTTGAGATTCCCTGAGGAGCACAGTTTCTACAGCAGAGTCATTACCAGAATCACTGGTGAGTTTCTCTATCGTGTAGACTATAGTGTAAACTCTTATGGTCAGCGGGGTCCTCTCTCTCTCTCTCCTATAGAGTGTAAGCTGTTTTGGTTAGCGGGTCCTCTCTCTCTCCTGTAGAGTGTAAGCTGTTATGGTTAGTGGGTTCTCTCTCTCTCTCTCCTGTAGAGTGTAAGCTGTTTTGGTTAGCGGGTCCTCTCTCTCTCCTGTAGAGTGTAAGCTGTTATGGTTAGTGGGTTCTCTCTCTCTCTCTCCTGTAGAGTGTAAGCTGTTATGGTCAGCGGGTTAATCTCTCTTTCCTGTACAGTGTAAACTCTTATGGTCAGTAGCATCCTCTCTCTATCTACTGCAGATTGTAAGCTCTTAGGTCAGCAGGGTCCTCTCTCTCTCTCCTGTACAGTGTAAGATGTTATGGTCAGTGTGATACTCTCCCTCTCCTGTAGAGTGTAAGCTCTTAGGTCAGCAGGGTCCTCTCTCTCTCTCCTGTAGAGTGTAAGCTCTTATGGTCAGCAGGATCCTCTATCTGTATCTTCTGTAGAGTGTAAACGTTTATGGTCAGTTGGGTCCTCTCTCTCAATCTCTCTCTCTTTCCCCTGTAGAGTGTAAGCTCTTTTGGTTGTACCGCCCCGGGCTGCTCGGATCCGGGATCGTGGTGGCTCGAGGGGACCGGACCCGGCTTGGCGGACACCTTGATCCGTGAAAGGGGGTATTTACAAGGGGAAAGTTTGTGACGCCACCTGTGGGTTGCGGTAATGGGAGTACCGCCGCTGCTGTAAGGAGTACCTGGGCAGATGGAGTTAAATAGCCTGATATTAGTCCCTCCACAGGTAGGGATGACCCCGGGCTCAGGGGTGTTGGTGTTTGCTTGGGAGAGCAGGGTGCAGGGGAGCAGGGTACTCACTGTGGGTAATCGTGGTGCAGGATGAGGATTATAAAGTAGACACGAATGCTGCAAGTAAACCAAGTCCTCTATGTGCCACAGTCACTATGGGGGAGCCCGTCCAGGTGTCCGGTCCAACCGGTGTCACTTGATAGAACGGAGCTCACCTTCGTGCACAATTTAGTTGTCTGTCTGTGGCCCCTCGGCTTTAAGCTATTAGGGCCTGGCTACCTTTGTGAAGTGTAGCTGTGCTATTGAGGGCTGGCACTTGGGACTTCAGTGAGCTGCTTTTGGCTGGAAAACCCTGTCCACCAAGTTGTGCTGATGCCCCCAATCTCTGAGCTCTATGGGAAAGTCCCTGAAGGTCTCCTTCCTCTACAGGTTAATTACCAGCACGTTTAATTGACTCCTGACCTAGTGTCCTGTACCCCGTTGTGCTCGGTACTGGTCAGTTTCTTTTGGGCTTGCTAGTACCGACAGACCTCCTAGACTATGTCCGTCACACCCTTTCCAATGTCACTGCCACCGGTCCCCGACTCCTCTGGTGTGGACCACCGTCTGCTACCCAACCACTGTCTAGCTCCCTGGGAGCTCACTCTCCCCAGCTCCTCTCTCCTCGAGGGCTCTTACTTCTCTCCTTCTCTCCTGTCCTCTACTCGACTCAACTCAACTGACTCGCTTCTCTCCCACCAATCTGCCTGACCCCTAGGTGGGTGGCCCTTTACCAGCTAGACCAACCCACTGGTGTGTCTGACAGATCATGATGTGAGGTGTTGATTGGGATTTGTGGTGCTGTTGGTAGTGACACCGGTTTCTTAGGAACCTGGAACCATGGGGGGAAGGCCTTGAACCCTGGGTAAGGATGCAGTACCCTGTGGCACCCTGATGTACTCAGGGGTGCCACATGGTCACCGAGGTCTTCTCTGTTCCCTATAGAGTGTATGGTCTTATGATCAATGGGGTCGTCTCTCTCGCTCTCCTGTGGAGTGTAAGCTCTTATGGTCAGTAGGGTCACCTGCCTCTGCTATAGAGTGTAAGCTGTAATAGTTAGCAGGGTGCTCTCATTTTATGAAGCTCTCAATTCACCTGTCTTGTCCTGATGTAGCATCATACCCTGTCGGCCAAGTCTGTTATATCGGTCGCTGCTGCATCGCACCCTATTGGTCAAGGATGCTTTACCGGACAGTGCTGCATCATCCCATATCGGCCGAGCTTGCCGCATCAGCCATCTTGGCTGCACCTACCAAACAGTAACTGTCTCTGTCCACACAATTGGGGCCAGCTGTGGCAGCTGTAGTCTTCCTGAGCAGGGCCGTATTTGCCACTAGGCACCCGTGGTCCCGTGCCTAGGGCGGCACGTGGCGGGGGGCGGCACTTTCTGGCAGCAAAAAAAAAAAAAAAATTTATATAATTTTATTTATTTTTTTTTTTTTACATACCCGCCCCCCGTCCCTCCCTCCGTTACACTCGGCTGTGTTCGGGGGGGGGGGGGTGAGAGGGAGGGGAGGCGCACTTCTGTCTATTTAAATACATGGCGGGCGCCAGGCATGGTGAGCTGATTAGCCCCGGAAGTTCCATCGCCTGCACTTCCGGGGTCAGAGGCGCGCGGGCGCGACAATCAGCTGACTGCCCCGTGCTGCAGCGTCCAATGCTGCAGACGACACACGCCACGGAGGAGGACGCGTCTGAAGCTGGAGCCAGCCGGCAGAAGAGGATAATCACCAGAGCAGGGCGGCGGGCCCCGGAGCAGGTAAGGCAGAGGCAGAGCCTAGAATGTATGGGCTCCTTACAGGTTAGTTGATGATCGATGCAATGCCTCTTTTTGTCCACTATAATCATGCAAGGGGAGGCTGGGGGGAAAGAGGCTGAGGCTGGGGGAGGCTGGGAAGAGAGAGAGGCTGGGCAGAGAATGAGGCTGGGGGGAGGCTGGGAAGATAGAGAGGCTTAGGCTGGGGGGAGGCTGGGAAGAGAGAGAGGCTGGGGGGAGGCTGGGAAGAGAGGCTGAGTCTGGGGGGAGAGAGGCTGAGGCTGGGGGAGAGGGAGGCTGGGGGGAGAGAGAGGCTGAGGCTGGGGGGAGAGAGAGGCTGAGGCTGGGGGGAGAGAGAGGCTGGGGGGAAAGAGAGGCTGAGGCTGGGGGGAGAGAGAGGCTGGGGGGAGAGAGAGGCTGAGGCTGGGGGGAGAGAGAGGCTGGGGGAGAGAGAGGCTGAGGCTGGGGAGAGAGAGGCTGAGGCTGGGGGGAGAGAGGCTGAGGCTGGGGGGAGGCTGGGGGGAGAGAGAGGCTAAGGCTGGGGGGAAGGCTGGGGGGAGAGAGGCTGAGGCTGGGGGGAGAGAGAGGCTGAAGCTGGGGGGGAGGCTGGGGGGAGAGGCTGAGAGGAGAGAGGCTGATGCTGGGGGAGGCTGGGGGGAGAGAGGCTGATGCTGGGGGAGGCTGGAGGGAGAGGGAGGCTGGGGGGAGAGAGGCTGAGGCTGGGGGGGAGGCTGGGGGGAGAGAGAGGCTAAGGCTGGGGGGAGAGAGAGGCTGAGGCTGGGGGGGAGGCTGGGGAGAGAGAGAGAGGCTGAGGCTGGGGAGGAGAGAGGCAGATGCTGGGGGAGGCTGGGAGGAGAGAGACTGATGCTGGGGGAGGCTAGGAGGAGGGAGGCTGATGCTGGGGGAGGCTGGGAGGAGAGAGGCTGATGCTGGGGGAGGCTAGGAGGAGGGAGGCTGATGCTGGGGGAGGCTAGGAGGAGGGAGGCTGATGCTGGGAGGAGGGAGGCTGATGCTGGAGGAGGCTAGGAGGAGGGAGGCTGATGCTGGGAGGATGGAGGCTGATGCTGGGGGAGGCTAGGAGGAGGGAGGCTGATGGTGGGAGGATGGAGGCTGATGCTGGGGGAGGCTAGGAGGAGGGAGGCTGATGCTGGGAGGAGGGAGGCTGATGCTGGGGGAGGCTGGGAGGAGGGAGGCTGATGCTGAGGGAGGCTGATGCTGAGGGAGGCTGATGCTGGGGGGGCCTGGGAGGAGGGAGGCTGATGCTGGGGGAGCCTGGGAGGAGGGAGGCTGATGCTGGGGGAGCCTGGGAGGAGGGAGGCTGATGCTGGGGGAGCCTGGGAGGAGGGAGGCTGATGCTGGGGGAGGCCGGGAAGAGGGAGGCTGAGGCTGGGAAGAGGGAGGCTGATGCTGGGGGAGGCTGGGAAGAGGGAGGCTGATGCTGGGGGAGGCTGGGAAGAGGGAGGCTGATGCTGGGGGAGGCTGGGAGCAGGGAGGCTGATGCTGGGGGAGGCTGGGAGGAGAGAGGCTGATGCTGGAGGAGGCTCATGCTGGGGGAGGCTGGGAGGAGAGAGGCTGATGCTGGAGGAGGCTCATGCTGGGGGAAGATGGGAGGAGAGAGGCTGATGCTGGGGTAAGCTGGGAGCAGGGAGGCTGATGCTGAGGGAGGCTGGGGGGACAGAGGCTGATGCTGAGGGAGACTGAGGGAGGAGGGAGGCTGATGCTGGAAGGAGGGAGGCTGATGCTGGGGGAGGCTGGGAGGAGGGAGGCTGATGCTGAGGGAGGCTGGGAGGAGGGAGGCTGATGCTGGGGGAGGCTGGGAGGGGGAGGCTTGGAGGAGGGAAGCTGAGGGAGGAGGGAGGCTGATGCTGGGAGGAGGGAGGCTGATGCTGGGAGGAGGGAGGCTGATGCTGGGGGAGGCTGGGAGGAGGGAGGCTGATGCTGGGGGAGGCTGGGAGGAGGGAGGCTGATGCTGGGGGAGGCTGGGAGGAGGGAGGCTGAGGCTGGGAGGAAGGAGGCTGATGCTGGGGGGAAGCTGGGAGTAGGGAGGCTGATGCTGGGGGAGGCTGGGAGGAGAGAGGCTGATGCTGGAGGAGGCTGATGCTGGGGGAGGCTGGGAGGAGAGAGGCTGATGCTGGAGGAGGCTCATGCTGGGGGAGCATGGGAGGAGAGAGGCTGATGCTGGGGTAAGCTGGGAGCAGGGAGGCTGATGCTGAGGGAGGTTGGGGGGAGAGAGGCTGATGCTGGGGGAGACTGGGGGGAGAGAGGCTGATGCTGGGGGAGAGGCTGCTGCTGGAGGCGGGGGGAGAGAGGCTGCTGCTGGGGGAATGGAAGAGAGGGGCCAATGCTAGAGACAGATGACAAGGGTTAAGGGATAGAGCAATGACAATATTGATGGGGGGGAGTGTAAGGACTCAGAATAAGAGGGGGGCAGCATTAGGAGCTCATTATGGAGAAGGGGCAGCATGTGTGGGCTCAGTATGGAGTGGAACAATGTAGGGGAGTCAATATCAAGAGTGGGGTAGTGTGTGTGTGTGTGTGTGTGTGTCTCAGCATAAGCACTAGTGTGGTGGTCTTAGTATGATGAGTGGGGCAGCATGGAGATGTCATTATGGAAAAGAGGAAGGCAGCATTAGGAGCTCATGGAGAGGGGCAGCATGCACGGGACACTGTGAGGAGGGGGCAGCATGCATGGGACATTGTGAGGAGGGGCAGCATGCATCGGACACTGTCAGGAGGGGGCAGCATGCATGGGACACTGTCAGGTGGGGGCAGCATGCATGGGACATTGTTAGGAGGGGGCAGCATGCATGGGACACTGTGAGGAGGGGGCAGCATGCATGGGACACTGTGAGGAGGGGGCAGCATGCATGGGACACTGTGAGGAGGGGGCAGCATGCATGGGACACTGTCAGGAGGGGGCAGCATGCATGGGACACTGTCAGGAGGGGGCAGCATGCATGGGACACTGTGAGGAGGGGGCAGCATGCATGGGACATTGTGAGGAGGGGGCAGTATGCATGGGACATTGTGAGGAGGGGGCAGCATGCATGGGACATTGTGAGGAGGGGGCAGCATGCATGGGACATTGTGAGGAGGGGGCAGCATGCATGGGACATTGTGAGGAGGGGGCAGCATGCATGGGACATTGGGAGGAGGGGGCAGCATGCATGGGACATTGTGAGGAGGGGGCAGCATGCATGGGACATTGTGAGGAGGGGGCAGCATGCATGGGACACTGTGAGGAGGGGGCAGCATGCATGGGACACTGTGAGGAGGGGGCAGCATGCATGGGACACTGTGAGGAGGGGGCAGCATGCATGGGACACTGTGAGGAGGGGGCAGCATGCATGGGACATTGTGAGGAGGGGGCAGCATGCGTGGGACACTGTGAGGAGGGGGCAGCATGCATGGGACATTGTGAGGAGGGGGCAGCATGCATGGGACACTGTGAGGAGGGGGCAGCAGGCATGGGACATTGGGAGGAGGGGGCAGCATGCATGGGACATTGTGAGGAGGGGGCAGCATGCATTGGACATTGTGAGGAGGGGGCAGCATGCATGGGACATTGTGAGGAGGGGGCAGCAAGCATGGGACATTGTGAGGAGGGGGCAGCATGCATGGGACATTGTGAGGAGGGATCAGCATGCATGGGACATTGTGAGGAGGGGGCAGCATGCATGGGACATTGTGAGGAGGGGGCAGCATGATGTGAGGTCAATGTGCAGATCATATTTCATAATTGAGGAAGGTGTGGTGGGTATAATTTATAAGGGAGGGCAGTGTCTAGTTTATTAGGGGCAGTGTCACAGTCACAGTATATAAGTGGGGACGGTGGGAATATTTTATACTCATGCTATGTTTTGATGTGCCCGTGGTGATCCCCATTGGGGGGGGGGGGTTAGTGCCCTTCATTTCTCATTGATACTTTTTCAAGTGTTTTACAAAGTAGATCTGCCTTAAACAGATGTCGTGTGCGAAAACTCAGTTTTACGTTGTCACTAAGGGGCGCGACCACTTAAAGTGCCTAGGGCAGCACAAAGGCAAAATACAGCCCTGTTCCTGAGTGTCATCTAGTTACTACCTGCTCACTTTTAGGTGAAAACCTGGTGAGAAACATAGTCACGCCCCTATAGGTTTTCCATGTGCTGTTGCCCAGTGGCTCCACTCCCTGCTCGCACCTACAAGTGTGACGCCCCTGGACTAGTCCAGGGTGTCACAGGGAACTGCACTATTCTCTATCCTTGGTGCAGGGCCCACCCTCCTTGGTTCCGGGGTCCGCAACAGTGATTCTGTACTAACAGCACAAATCCTAGTCACCCAAACACTACACTTGTCAGGCACACCAGGGGCGTGGTTCCAGCTGGGAAAGGAACCGCCCACCTATGAGTCAGACAGGCTGGTGGGAGGAGTCAGTTAGACAGTTGGTAGTAACTGAAAAAGAGAGAGGACCTGGGGATTAAGAGCTCCCTGAGGAGAGCCTGGCTGGGTCGCAGACAGTGGCCTGTACTTGACGGCTCAGAGATTAGCGGCGTCAGCACAGCGGAGGGATAGGACTTCCCACACAGAGCAGTCACAGAAAATCCCACGTGCCAGCTGCTAAGAGCAGGTCCCAATTAAAAAGAGGGACGGGACCCGAAGGTTTCAAGCCAACGGGGCCAGGGACACACACAGTATACAGTGTATGGAGGAAGGCTCCAGTCCACCACAGAATCACTGAAAGGGACCACCGCACGTGCAGTCACCGAGTGCAGCAGTACCAAGAGACTTTGTTTACCTCAGAGTCTGTGTCCACTGAATGCGTCATCACACCTGAGTGAGTACCCTGGCTCCCCAGCGCCCTGCCGGCCCTATATCAATATAGGCTGTTCCTACCTATTCCCTACCCTGAGTCCCGGGGCCCCTACCTGCGGAGGGAATCACCACCAGGCTGCCCCAACACCATCAGCCCCGGCACTCCCATACAGCAGCGGCGGTATTCCTTATTACCGCACACCGCAGGTGGCGTCACAAATATTCTCCCCCGTAAAAAAACCTTTTTGTTTTTCATCAAAGTGTCTGCCGAGCAGTCCGACTGCTGCTAGGGCGTCACACATTGATTTTTGGCGTCACGAACAGGATTGGACTGGACCCACTAACCTGGGTGACGTGCGCCTTCTCCAAAACTGTTGAGCCCAAAGTGAATAAAAAAAAAAAAAAATTCAGTTGCCGCCATCTTGCTGCTGAAAACCAAGGGGGCATAGAAAGATGTCGGCGCCGGGTGAAGCGAGCGCAGCGGCAGTTCCCCCTCAAGATCAAGGTGACATGGACGCACGAGCGACCGCGCAGATAATGCCAATGACTTTACCGTATGTGCCAGGCGCTACCTGGCTACCACAATATGATGGTTCCCCTGACACTCTGCAAGGATTCAAAAGAAAAATCCGCACACTCCTGGATATGTTTGGGATGAATGACCGGCAGCAAGCGTCTGTACTACTCGGCCAGTTATCAGGCGCCGCAGAGCTGGAGGCGGAGACCTGGACAGATCAGGACCGGGCCTCAGTAACTGCCATTTTTGAACGTCTGCGACTTTCCTTTGAAAACCGCACTGAGGCAGAACTCCGGATAAAGTTTTACAACTGCAAGCAGCGCCCACAAGAAAGCATTAGAGACTATGCTCTGAGGCTGCAATCAGCGCTACGGACTCTCAAACTAACCATTCCCATCAGTGAAGCTGAAGGAAACAAGGTGCTTGTTGAACAGTTTCTGCAAGGCCTGGGGTCAGTGGAGGACCGCAAGCAGCTACGGCTGTGGACTCTGGAATATCCTGCAATGGACTTTGCTGTTTTAAAAGACCGAGCCATCAAGGCTTTGCAAACCCCAGAGCCAACTGATTCTCCTGCTACGTCCTGGCAAGCCGGCACTTCTCCTCTACATGTGCCACCTCCTGTTAGAGCACTGCCAGAGCCAAAGACCCCAGCAGCGCCTGCAGGCGATACCAGTGATTTGTCTTTACAGGTGCAGCAGCTGAGCAGTGATGTTGCAAGGATCCTAGAGGCAATGCAGCTCAAGCCCAAGACCAAGCCGGCGGAGAAGATCCAGCTTGCTAACTGCCCAGATGACGTCCCTTGGATGAGAGGGAGGACCTCGACATACAGAGGAAGGAACCGTGACCGGTATGAAAACCTTGTTTGTTATAGGTGCAACAAGACTGGTCACTACGCCCGTTATTGTCCTTTAAACGGGCCACCCCTGGGGCCAAGGGCCACTCCCCAGGACTAAATCAACAAGGCCCAGCAGACTGGCGGGAGCGGTATGTTGGAGGAAGGACCATCGTTTCCATCACCTTGGATGGGATTCCGACTTCAGCACTTCTTGATACCGGCTCCCAGGTAACAACTATACCCCAAGTACTGTATACCAAATTCTGGTCAACTGAGGAACTCGCCCCACCGGACAATGACCTCACCATTTATGCTGTAAATGGTTTACCAGTAACACAACTCGGGTTCAAGGAGGTAACCATCAAGGTGGGCAGGGTGGAGTTAGCACGCCAAGGACTCATAGTAGTGCAGAATGACCCTAGTGACCGGAACCCTAAGATGATTTTGGGGACTAATGTTATTGAGAATTGTATGGGGGAAGTATTGTTTCTTCTCCAACAGCTCTCTGAAACTGCAGGAACGGGACGCCAGAGGGTCCTGCAAAGAGAGATTCGAGACCTCCAGCAGAGGCAACAGGTAAATTTGTCTGGTGGGGAAATTGGCGGTGTACGGGTAATGGATGCAGCTCCTGTGGTAGTGCCCCCACGGAGTGAGATGATGATATGGTGCAGGGCAGCTGTAGGCTCCCGTGGACAGAATTACCAGGCAGTGGTAGAGGCCCTACCTTCAGAGCACTGGTCTACAGTACTGACAGCCAGAGGGGTAGTCGATGTCCGTAAGGGGAGAGTGCCCGTGCGAGTGTTGAATTGCGGGGAGGAAGAGGTTAGACTGCCCAGGTATGCTACCATAGCCAAATTGTACACTGTGAGTGAGAATTTCATCCAGACAGTAAAGTCCTCAGCCACACCAGATCAGTCAGCCACAGACAGTTCCCAGATTCAGCAAGAACAGTGGTGTCAAGAGTTACATGTAGGTACTGACTCCACTCCACTACATCAAAAACAAGGGGTCTACAGGGTGGTTCAGGAGTATGAGCAAGTGTTTAGTAAACACCCATTAGACTTTGGGAGGGTGAAAGGGGTTCAGCATCATATACCCACAGGCATTCATCCACCTATAAAGGAAAGGTATAGGCCCATACGACCTGATCACTACCAGTGTGCCAAAGACATGCTGAGAAGTATGAAGGAGGCTGGGGTCATCCGTGATAGTTGCAGCCCCTGGGCAGCCCCGCTAGTCCTAGTGAAGAAGAAAGACGGCACTATGAGGATGTGCGTGGACTATAGGAGAATTAACAACATCACACATAAGGATGCCTATCCACTGCCCAGAATTGAAGAGTCCTTGACTGCATTAAGATCTGCAAATTACTTCTCTACCCTTGACCTCACTAGTGGTTATTGGCATGTGTCCGTTGCTGAGGAGGATCGCGAGAAGACCGCTTTTGCCACCCCGATGGGATTATGTGAATTTAACAGCATGCCATTCGGGCTGTGCAATGCACCTGGTACGTTTCAACGACTCATGGAGAGCTGTTTAGGCCATTGCAACTTCGAGACTGTCCTGCTGTACCTGGACGACGTAATTGTATATTCCAAGACCTATGAGGAGCATCTGGGACATCTGGCAGAAGTATTTGAAGCCCTTTCCAGGTACGGGATGAAACTAAAACCCTCCAAATGTCACCTGCTGAAGCCCAAAGTCCAATACCTGGGGCATGTGGTAAGTGCCGAAGGTGTGGCTCCGGACCCTGAGAAAATCACAGCTATCCAGAACTGGCCCAGGCCTCAGAACATCAAAGAGGTGCGCCAATTCCTGGGATTGATGGGGTACTACCGGAGGTTCGTGAAAGGCTATACCAAGATGGCATCCCCCTTACAAGATCTCCTAGTCGGACAAAGAAAGCACGGCAAGACTTCTGGCTCTCCATTCACATGGGGTGAGGAGCAGGAGAAGTCCTTCAAGTGGATGAAGTCAGCTTTGACAGGAGATGAGATTCTGGCATATCCTGACTATAACCTCCCATTTGTGCTGTACACTGATGCCAGCAACGTGGGGCTGGGAGCTGTTCTATCCCAGGTACAGGATGGCAAGGAAAAGGTGATTGCATATGCCAGCAGGAAACTCCGTCCAACAGAAAGAAATCCTGAGAACTATAGTTCTTTCAAGCTGGAGTTCTTAGCACTTGTTTGGGCAGTGACAGAGAAGTTTAAGCATTACCTGGCTTCTGCAAAATTCACCGTATATACAGACAATAACCCGTTGACACACCTGGACACGGCGAAGCTTGGAGCTTTGGAGCAGCGGTGGGTAGCACGACTGGCAAATTACGATTTCACTATAAAGTACAGGGCTGGTCGCAAGAACGCTAACGCTGATGCGTTGTCCAGGATGCCCCAGTTGTGTGATGATGGGAGGCATGAAGATGACCTGGAGGAGATTGAGATACCTGCTTTCCATCGCCCTACTGATAGAGTGAAACCCCGATATTATAGTGATCAGCAAGAGGCGACCTTCAACCCATTGCCCCACCATGGTTGGCAAGAAGCCCAAGATAATGACCCTGCAATCAGATTGATAAAGGCATTGATATCCGAGGCTGATTCACACCTTGAACCAGATGCTCCAGAAGAAGCTAAGAAATTGTGGAAAGAAAGAAGTCGTCTGTGTTTCCATGGAGGCAAGTTGTGCAGAAGTCTCATTAATCCAAAAACGCATGAGAGAATATGCCAGATAGTAATACCCACAGCATATGCACCAGTGGTGTTGGAGGCCTATCATGATAGAGCTGGGCACTTTGGTTGGAAGAAGTTGGAAATGTTGCTGAGAAGTCGCTTTTATTGGACTGGGATGAAAGATACCATAGAAGCTTGGTGCAGGAACTGTGGTCCATGTACATTAAGGAGAAAAGATAGCACCAGTCAGCGAGCGCCATTGCAACCAATAGTAACTACCCAGCCTCTAGAACTCGTTGCCTTAGACCACGTCAAGCTCACACCAAGCAGGAATGGGTACACCTATGCACTCACCATAGTAGATCACTATTCAAGATTCCTGGTGGTGGTACCTGTCAAAGATCTAACTGCCAGCACTGCGGCGAAGGCTTTCCAGGCACATTTCTGCAGACCCCACGGTTACCCAGATCACGTCCTAACAGATCAAGGTCCCGCTTTTGAAGCAGAAATCTTCCAGGAATTTTGTAAATTGTATGGGTGTAAGAAGATAGGCACTGCCCCCTACCACGCACAAACAAATGGGATGTGTGAGAAGATGAACTATGTAGTCATCAACCTGCTGAAAACTCTACCCCTTGAGGAGCGGAACGAGTGGCCTGAAAAATTGCCAGATCTTGTGGACATGTACAATAGTATTCCTGTGAGTTCCACTAAATGCACACCCGCTTATCTCATGAGGGCTAGACCTGGGAGACTGCCAGTGGATCTGGAGATGGAAGTTGAGATGCCTGAAGTTTATTCCCCAAATGCAGATTGGGATACCAAGCGTAGAGCTCAATACAGGCAAATTCAAGAGTATGTCGAGGAGAATCTGGACCAAAGTAGGGAAAAGCAAGAAAGAAGCTTTAACAAGCAAGCCCAAGCCCCTCCATTTTCACCAGGAGAAGTGGTCTTAAAAAGAAAAAGACAGATGCATAAACTGGACGACCAGTGGGAAAGAGAGCCATATGTGGTCCAGCCTTCCAATTTCAACAACCAGAAGACCTGTCTTGTCAGCAAGGACCAAGGAAGAACCACAGCTGTAATTTCCCGTGACCACTTGAAAAAGTGCCCTGAACCCCTGAACATCCAGAAGGAAGAACAGCCCCAACCTCAAGTGGCTGAGAAAAAGAAGAGAGTGATCCACACCATCCTAGGTGACTTCCCGGAAGATTGGCCTATGTACAATGGAGCAGTGATTGTGCCTGTACTCACATTCCCGCAACCCGCGGAAGAACCAGAACCAAGGAGGCCTGAAATCATTGCACCTAGAGAAGTACCCATACCAGCACCACGAACACGTAGATTACCACCTACAACACCTAGCACCAGTAGTGGGGAACAGGTAGTAGCAAACACCACAGTACAAGGGTTAGAGGGAAGCCAGGAGCTGAGAAGGTCCACCCGTGTGAACTTTGGTCAGCCCCCACATAGGTTCAGAGATGAGGAATGGTAGCGGAACCCGGCTACTCTACCCTAATGTAAATAGTCTAAATATAGAGTAAATTTAAAAATGTTTAGTATTTTCCATGCTTTTAATTCTACTATTTTCCATGCTAAAGATAGTCATGTAAGACATGTTGATATAGAGTGTTGATAAGAAGAATGTTGATTTTATTTTAATTACCTGGATTCATGACCTGATTGACGACCAATGATAAGTTTTATTGAAAATGGACCTTTGGCTACAGGACTGGTGGTAGCCAGCACGAACTGGTGCTATTGTAAATGGTTATTTCCCATTCATAGCCACGGACTGCATCCCCACCTACAGGAGAAGACACAGGTGGAGGAGAGACCTGGGAGACATATGGCCCAGGTCTGGCCACCAACAGGAGCGGTGGCTTGCCTCCTTTTGGAACTTTGGGGGTGGGATGAAGGATTGGGAAAGCGAAACGTTGGGTTCAAGTGCCTCCCCTGCGTGGGATGGATAGATATGTTTTTCTTATTAAAATGTTCACTTTTTGCAGATAAAAATAAACACTCTGGGTGCACTGTAGCTCGGGGACGAGCTACGTTTAACCAAGGGGGAATGTGACGCCCCTGGACTAGTCCAGGGTGTCACAGGGAACTGCACTATTCTCTATCCTTGGTGCAAGGCCCACCCTCCTTGGTTCCGGGGTCCGCAACAGTGATTCTGTACTAACAGCACAAATCCTAGTCACCCAAACACTACACTTGTCAGGCACACCAGGGGCGTGGTTCCAGCTGGGAAAGGAACCGCCCACCTATGAGTCAGACAGGCTGGTGGGAGGAGTCAGTTAGACAGTTGGTAGTAACTGAAAAAGAGAGAGGACCTGGGGATTAAGAGCTCCCTGAGGAGAGCCTGGCTGGGTCGCAGACAGTGGCCTGTACTTGACGGCTCAGAGATTAGCGGCGTCAGCACAGCGGAGGGATAGGACTTCCCACACAGAGCAGTCACAGAAAATCCCACGTGCCAGCTGCTAAGAGCAGGTCCCAATTAAAAAGAGGGACGGGACCCGAAGGTTTCAAGCCAACGGGGCCAGGGACACACACAGTATACAGTGTATGGAGGAAGGCTCCAGTCCACCACAGAATCACTGAAAGGGACCACCGCACGTGCAGTCACCGAGTGCAGCAGTACCAAGAGACTTTGTTTACCTCAGAGTCTGTGTCCACTGAATGCGTCATCACACCTGAGTGAGTACCCTGGCTCCCCAGCGCCCTGCCGGCCCTATATCAATATAGGCTGTTCCTACCTATTCCCTACCCTGAGTCCCGGGGCCCCTACCTGCGGAGGGAATCACCACCAGGCTGCCCCAACACCATCAGCCCCGGCACTCCCATACAGCAGCGGCGGTATTCCTTATTACCGCACACCGCAGGTGGCGTCACAAATATTCTCCCCCGTAAAAAAACCTTTTTGTTTTTCATCAAAGTGTCTGCCGAGCAGTCCGACTGCTGCTAGGGCGTCACACAAGCATTACACCTACTTTGTATTTGTGGTCTTCTATTTTGTGACTGAACTGTTATTTATCCTATTTAGTGTAAAAACACTTTTGGCAGACCAGGGAAGAAATATTAAATCAGACAGTTCACACAGTACCAAAGGTGGCAACCTATCACAGTGCCACTGCCATGGACAACCCTCACTATTACCAGTGTTTGTCTATGGAGATTACTGTGTGCTTGATTTTATGGTGTGGTTAAAACCCCTGAACTAAATTAGTGGAAGTGTCCACATCAGCGTGGATATTTAGTGCATATATGAGCCTTTAAAGAGTAGTCAATTACTCTCAGTATGAAGCCCTCACTATATACATTATAATGATATTAGCCCAACTTGCTGTTATCGATGGGTTCACCCAACAGTCTAAAGTGTATGTGAGCCCTGTACCTTTCTCAAGGTAGATGTTGGTCGAGCATGTCCAATTTTGGACTGTCAATTGTATTGACATATTTGGAACCACAGCTCTCTCGTGAAGAACACAGGAGCACTCAGCCAAACTAAAGGCCCCGTCACAGACAGAGATAAATCTTTGGCAGATCTGTGGTTGCAGTGAAATCATGGACATATTATTCCATTTGTACACAGCCACAAACCTAGCACTGATTGTCCACAATTTCACTGCAACCACAGATCTACCACAGATCTGCCACAGATTTATCTCTGTGTGTGACGGGGCCTTAACACTCCTGTGTCTGAGAGAGTCGGGCACGATAGATGCCTGCTGAATGATTGCTCAAAAACATCGTTCAGCTGAACCAGCCATCTAACATGTACTATATGGGTAAGCCAGGCTTAATCCTAAAGTTTATGGCTTCTCTTTTTACCATACTAAGTGTATTGTAGGGTATGAATGATTGCAGCACACTGATAGATAGAGCGTGTGGACGATAAAGAAACAAGACAGATGAAGAATCAACGCCTTCGAAATGTGGTGCAGGAGAAGGATGTTATCAATACCATGGCTGGCAAGAAGAACAAACAAATCAATTCTGTAACAAATCAAGCCAGGAATGTCACTCGGAGCAAGGATCACCAAACTACGACTTGCTTAGCTTGGACACATCATACGAAGCGCGCAATCACTGGAGAAGGACACCATGGTTGGAAGAATAGAAGAAAAGGCAAAGAGGAAGACCAGCAACCTGATGGCTTGATACTATGAAGATAATAGCGGAGGAGATTCTGGTGGTCATATCTAGGCGGAGACGACACTGGTGGACATATCTAGGCGGAGAAGACCATGGTGGACCTATTTAGGTGGAGAAGACCCTGGTGGATCTATTTAGGCGGAGAAGACCTTAGTGGACCTATATAGGCGGAGAAGACCTTAGTGGACCTATATAGGCGGAGAAGACCCTGGTGGACCTATCCAAGTGGAGAAGACAATGGTGGACCTATCTAGGCAGAGAAGACCCTGGTGGACCTATCTAGGCAGAGAAGACCCTGGTGGACCTATCAAGGTGGAGAAGACCCTGGTGGACCTATCAGGGTGGAGAAGACACTGGTGGACCTATCTAGGCAGAGAAGACCCTGGTGGATCTATTTAGGTGGAGAAGACCTTAGTGGACCTATCTAGGCAGAAAAGACCCTGGTGGACCTATCTAGGCGGAGAAGACCCTGGTGGCCCTATTTAGGTGGAGAACACCTTGGTGGACCTATCTAGGTGTAGAAGACCTTGGTGGACCTATCTAGGTGTAGAAGACCTTAGTGGACCTATCTAGGTGGAAAAGACACTGGTGGACCTATCTAGGCGGAGAAAATCCTGGTTGACCTGACCTATCTAGGCAGAGAAGACCCTGGTGGACCTATCAAGGTGGAGAAGACACTAGTGGATCTATTTAGGTGGAGAAGACCTTGGTAGACCTATCTAAACAGAGAAGACCCTGGTGGACCTATCTAGGCAGAGAAAACACTGGTCGACCTATTTAGAATGCTCTGTAGGAAGATCCATCTTCCTACAGAGCATTTTTCCATCAAGTCGCCATAGACCAAGATTGAGCTGAAAGCCATTTAATGAAACGTATTTGTACTAATGCTTTCATTCACAATACCCATCTCTAATAAATGAGCGTTAAGCGATGCTTTAGCCAAAGTGAAGAATACCACAGGGGACTTTGGCCAAGGCAGGCAGCTGGGCAGCATGTCTCCCGCGTGTCATTATTCCTATCTGGTGCTATTTGACACCTGCTGGGGAATGTTGGCAAATAGCCACCATGGAGAAGCTGAAAGTGGCTTGGCTAATGATTGTGCGGTTTTCTATTGAAAGCTTTAGGCATTTTCTCGCCAAACAATGAACAAAGACCTTTTTTCTTTCTGCAAGACACACAAGTCAATAATGTTCAGCGCAGGGGATGTTATTACAAATTGAAGATCTGTGTGGGTAATGTAAACCCGTGCTGAAAATGTATTAACAATTTCTACCTTGTAGCGCAAAGCTTGTAATTATGTAACGCCGACCGCACAGCTACTTCCAGGATAACACAGCGTTGCCAGGAGGAGATTATTGTTGTATTTCGCACTTGACATTTACATTCATTGTACCGTAAAAGTGCCATAATAACTTAGTTGATGTATGTGATTTTGCTGTAGTTGGTTTGTTCGTGTTGATTAGAAATCTAATTTAACAGAAACCTATAGCCTGGAGCACTACTCATTGGGAAAAGTTCATTGACTTCGGTGGCCGGGGTTGCACTTTATGATTGATGACTTAGCCAAAGGAGAGAAACTTGTGAAGATTCTACTCCCATCAATCCCATCGATCAACTGATTGAAGTGTGGCGCCCTGGACAAGCCAGGGGCCACAGAGAACAACACCTACACACCCCACACTCCCGGTCAGGCACACCTAAGCCAGACAAAAACCCTTGTTGCCTTCCTCCAGGGGCTGATGTTCACACCAGGGGGGTGGGCCAGGCGGTTGGCCCCGCCCACCGAGGAGTTCACAGTCCTGGAGGCGGGAAAAGAAGGCAGATTAGAGTTGGAAGTGAAAGTGGAAGGAGGAAAGTGGCAGTAGAGAAGCCTGAAGTTGGTCCGGCTGTGTGGCCCGGGCGGATCAGCAAGGTTGGCAGACGGTGGTGACCGTCTGCAGGAGTGGCCTATCGGAGTCTACCGTAAGGACCGTGGACGGGCAGTGGCCCGGCGGTACCGGACCGGTACGCAAAGAGAAGTCAGCACCATCTGGCAGGGGCTTACGGACCCCAGCAAGGCTAGGAGTCGCCGTGAATTTGCCAAATTCGTTAGCGAAGGGAACCTCCTGGGTTTCCCAGCAGCCAAGTCCCGACAGAAGGCAACAGTCCAACCAAGAGAGGGAAACACAGTCACCACCAAGGCTAAAGTTCCCAGGGCCAGAGCCTGCGGGCAAAAGGGGCTCCTTCAGCTCCCATCCAAGCTGGGGAACGGGTTACCGGTGGGAACCCATTGGGACCGTTTACAGTACACAGGTGCAGGGAAAGGCAGTCACCACCAACCTGCTGGGAGAAACAACACCGCAGCCGTCTGTGGGACCCGTCCATCCAGCCGTGTGTTTTACCGAGAACTGTGTCCTCATCATTGGCTGAGTGAGTACCACCGTGCCGTGTGGCACAGCGCTGCCCCCGCGACCCTGCACCTCACCAGGCCCCGTAACCCGCCTGCCATCCATCCCTACCCCATCACCGGGCCCCGGGACAACCAACCCCCTACCCACGGAGGGGAGAACTAACATCCAGGCTGCTCCCTGTCATCGCTGCCGGGATCCCAGTCCAGAGCAGCGGTGGTGTCACCAATATCACCACAACCGTGGGTGGCGTCACGGACAATAACCAAATCCCCACAATCAAATTCCCTTTTCACTCACGGGCGAGGAACGCCGCTCGAGTCCCCGGGATCCGGGCCACCGCTCGAGCCACCACTGAGCAGCAGCGGCAGCAGCAGCTGGACCCGAGCAGTGGGAGAGCGCAGCGTCCCCTCCTCCGTCCGCGACAACTTGGCGTCACGAACACGATCCTACCATTCTACCAACTGGTGGAAGTGCGCCTTGTGTAACCGCTGGAGGTGTCCGGCCGAAAAATTTGTTAAGCCGCCATCTTGGGCGCGAAGAATTCCCGCTTGAGCATCTCCTCGAGTAGTGGAGGCGCAAAGGTCAAAACCCCGCCCCTGTAGAGGAGGAGCCGGAAAGAGACTAAGGGGGACTGATGGCGTCTGGCTGCATGTAGCTCGCGGCTATAAAAGCAGGGACGCCAGGACCCTGCGGCAATCTTGTTGCTGGTTCCTGGAAGAGGCCGCCAGAAAGATGTTTATGCCGTCCCGTAGCACCGTAGCCCCCGCACCTGGAACCGCGGCGTGGGTGGAGAGCCGGACCGCGCAGTTCCAACAACGGCTGCAGGTCAAGATGCAGCTCCTCTTGGAGGAGTGGGAGACCGACATGGCGGAGGTTGTCGCGACCGTGCGGAGACGCGAGGAAGAGGGAGCTTCGGAAGGGAGGGTGAGTGACCCACTCCCCGGTACCCCTAGTGGGTTGGTCATTGAGGCTGCGGGACCCGGTCTGAACCCGCTCGCCCTGCTACCTCCCTCGCTACCCATACTGGCCGCCGCGGCCCCGCCACTAGGCCCGCTACCCCCGCAACCGGTAGCGGTACCCTTCATGTCCGCCCAGGCAGATCGACTTGTAGCCGGAGCCCGTGACCGACCGGAAGTGCTACCTTGGAAGGTGCAGAAGCCTGAGCCGGAGGCATCCCCCGAAAAACTTCCCGAGCCGGAGCCGACAGGCCGCTCCGTGCAGGAGGCCCGGTGGAAGAGGACCCCTGTGCCCATCCCCCACACCTCGGCTGAGGTTGCGTCGGGTTGCCGCTGCAAGGCAGCACCCCAGGCCAAGTCACCATGGGACCTTCCACCCAGATCACCAGTGGTGGGTAGTGTCCAGAAGGTCTCGCTGGGCCCAACCTGTGCGCCGGAGCTCGCAGCAGCTCCGTATTGGGACAGGGAGCCGACACCGCTGGGCCCAGAGATTGCCGAGAGGGAGAGGAAGAAGGCGGAGATGGTGGCCCGTACGATCCGGGAAAAGGAGAGTCTGAGGCAAGCGACCTTCCGTGTCCGGGGCCCCCTGTATGAAGGGCAGGTGAGGCGGTTTGATGTCCGCCGGGGCTATGGTTTCATCTACGAACCGGGCCTGGAGGCCGAGGTCTTTATAGCCCGGCGGGATGTTAATGCCCACCTGCCAGAGGAGCATCCAGGCCGCAATCTAATGCCCGGAGACCTGGTACAGTACACCCGTCACTGCGGGGAGAGGGGGTGGTTTGCGCTAGATGCAAAGTTGAGGGGCAGCCAAGAGGCCCGTGTGTATACCGCGCCCCCTCCCCCGACCGATGCCGAGGAATCCGAATAACGGCAGCGGAGTCCCGTTGCAGTTGTCCCCGTTGGGACCACCAGAGTGCTGTTTAAAGTTTTATGAATGATAAGCCAATTAACAGAAGAAAGTTACCTGATTGTCAGCCTGATTGAAACCGGTCGTTGCCGGCACCATTGTCCCCGTGGGGACTGCTTTCAAGTTTTGCGTAAGGGACTCCTTATGGATGAGCCAGAGAACTAGCAAGGCAACCACGAACTTGTGGCTTGTAAATAATTATGTTTATGGCTTTCACCGTTGCCGCCTCCGGAGAGGCAGATTGGAGGAAGGGCCCGCAGTGGAGCAGGCTGGGGCCCAGCCACCACCGGAACCGGTGGCGATCCTCTGGGGGTTTCAGGGGTTCCCCATGGACGTGGGTCCCCTGAAAAAGACAGAACCCGCTCGGGCAACTTGTGCTGGACTGGGGTCAAGGGGTGCTGGCTGTTTGCTTAGGGGCAGCATCAGGGCCAGGTTGCTTGGGTGGGAGAGAGCGAACGCCGTAACCATTTGCAACGTTTTAAGTAAGAGTACCTCCCGATGTGGGAAGATGTTATTATACTTGTAATCCCTGTTTTACCGTTTATCTTTTCAGTTGTGAAAATAAAACCGGTGATGGACGGGCAGCCCGCGGACGGTCTGCATTTTACTAAGGGGGAATGGGGCGCCCTGGACAAGCCAGGGGCCACAAAGAACAACACCTACACACCCCACACTTCCGGTCAGGCACACCTAAGCCAGACAAAAACCCTTGTTGCCTTCCTCCAGGGACTGATGTTCACACCAGGGGGGTGGGCCAGGCGGTTGGCCCCGCCCACCGAGGAGTTCACAGTCCTGGAGGCAGGAAAAGCAGGCAGATTAGAGTTGGAAGTGAAAGTGGAAGGAGGAAAGTGGCAGTAGAGAAGCTTGAAGTTGGTCCGGGTGTGTGGCCCAAACGGATCAGCAAGGTTGGCAGACGGTGGTGACCGTCTGCAGGAGTGGCCTATCGGAGTCTACCGTAAGGACCGTGGACGGGCGGTGGCCCGATGGTACCGGACCGGTATGCAAAGGGCCACCGCCTGGCAGGGGCTTTTCGGACCCCGGCAAGGCTAGGAGTCGCCGTGAATTTGCCAAATTCGTTAGCGAAGGGAACCTCCTGGGTTTCCCAGCAGCCAAGTCCCGACAGAAGGCAACAGTCCAACCGAGAGAGGGAAACACAGTCACCGCCAAGGCTAAAGTTCCCAGGGCCAGAGCCTGCGGGCAAAAGGGGCTCCTTCAGCTCCCATCCAAGCTGGGGAGCGGGTTACTGGTGGGAACCTATTGGGACCGTTTACACGGCTGCGGTGTTGTTTCTCCCGGCAGGTTGATGGTGACTGCTTTTCCCTGCACCTAAGTACGGTTGATGGTTCCGATGGGTTCCCACCGGTAACCCGCTCCCCTGTTTGGATATGGGCTGGAGGAGCCCCTCTTTGCCCGCAGGCGCTGGCCCTGAGAAACGGTTGCCTTGGCGGTGGCGGTGTCTCCCTCTGTTGGTTGGACTGTTGCCTTCTGTCGGGACTTGACTGTTTGGAAACCCAGGAGGTCCCCTTCACTAACGGATTCGGCAAATTCACGGCGACTCCTAGCCTTGCCAGGGTCCGAAAAGCCCCTGCCAGATGGTGCTGGCTTCTCTTTGTGTACCGGTCCGGTACCGCCGGGCCACCGCCCGTCCACGGTCCTTACGGCCACTCCTGCAGACGGTCACCACCGTCTGCCAACCTTGCTAATCTGTCCGGGTCACACACCCGGACCAACTTCAGGCTGCTCTCTTACTACTTTCCTCCTTCCACTTCAAACTCCACAACTCATCTGCCTGGTTTTCCCACCTCCAGGACTGTGAACTCCTCGGTGGGCGGGACCAACCGCCTGGCCCACCCCCTGGTGTGATCATCAGCCCCTGGAGGAAGGCAACAAGGGTTTTGTGTCTGACCTCGGTGTGCCTGCTGGGAGTGTGGGGTGTTGTGAGTGTTGTGCTCTGTGGCACCTGGTTTGTCCAAGGCGCCACATTCCCCCTTAGTTAAATGCAGACCGTCCGCGGGCTGCCCGTCCATCACCGGTTTTATTTTCACCAACTGAAAAAGATAGAAAACGGTAACAGACATACAATTATAATAACATCTTCCCACATCGGGAGGTACTCTTACTTAAACGTTACGGTTGCAAACGGTTACGGCTTCCGCTCTCTCCCACCCAAGCAACCTGGCCCTGATGCTGCCCCTAAGCAAACAGGCAGCACCCCTTGACCCCAGTCCTGCACAAGTTGCCCGAGCGGGTTCTGTCCTTTTCAGGGGACCCACGTCCATGGGGAACCCCTGAAACCCCCAGAGGATTGCCACCGGATCCGGTGGTGGCTGGGCCCCAGCCTGCTCCACTGCGTGCCCTTCCTCCAATCTGCCTCTCCGGAGGTGGCAACGGTAGAAGCCACAACAACATTATTTACATGCCACTAGTTTGTGGTTGCCCTGCTAGTTCTCGGGCCTGTTCATAAAGAGTTCTTTATGCAACTTTTTGAACGGTCACCACGGGGACAACGGTGCCGGCAACAACCGGTTTCAATCAGCAGTAATCAGGTGAATCTTCACGGTGTCATTTACTTATCATTTTTACAAAACTTTCAAAACTTTAAACAGTACTTTTAACTCAGGTGGTCCCAACGGGGACAACTGCAGTGGGACTTCGCTGACCTTGAGGCGGCTACCACCGCAGGGGGTCGGCCCACTCAGGGACTGAGCGGTACATGGGGTTCTCCCTCCATTGGCAGTTCAACCCCGAACCACTGACAGCCGTTAGGAACGGCGGTGGAGGCAGCATACTTGGGACCTCCTCCTCCATCAACGGCATTCTCTCCGGACCCCCGGCTACGGTGCTGGCCTCTGTCTCCCACTCAATCAGGGTTGGTTCTGGGGTTTGGGTGGACTGATCACGACGCGGCACGGCTGCAGCGGCCCCTTGCTCACGGGCCCCTACTACGGCAACCATTCTGCGCATCTCCGCTTTCCATTCCATCAACTGCTGCAGGCTCTGCGCCCTCACCTTCAAGCAGAACCGGCCCAATTCTCGCTCCAGCCACGCAGCTGTCCCGGCGGGGAGCTCACCCGGGCCGCAGTCCTCAAAGGCTACTCCTCCTCGTTTCCCCCAGAGCTTGGATGCCCCGGTGGCGGGTATTCCCGCGCTCCAATTCGAGGACGCCGCCATTTCTCCATCCGCGTCCCCCTTAGCCTCTTTCCAGCTCCTCCTCTATCGGGGCGGGGTTTTGGCCTTTGCGCCTCTACTACTCGAGGAGACGCTCGAGCGGGAACTCTTCGCGCCCAAGATAGCGGCTTCGGCACATTTTCAGCCGGACACCTCCGGCAATAACAAGGCGCACCTCTACTCAATGGCAGAGCGGTAAGATCCTGTTCATGACGCCAAGTTGTCGCAGGCGGAGGAGGGGATGCTGCGCTCTCCCACTGCTCGGGTCCGGCCGCTGGTGCTGCTGCTCAGTGGTGGCTCGAGCGGTGGGCCTGGATCCCGGGGACTCGAGCGGCGCTCCTCGACCGTGAGTGAAAAGGGGGGGGATTAGATTGATTGTGGGGATTTATTGTCCGTGACGCCACCCACGGCTGTGGTGATAATGGTGACACCACCGCTGCTCTGGACAGGGATTCCAGGAGCGGTGACAGGGAGCAGCTTTGCTGTTAGTTCTCCCCTCCGTGGGTAGGGGGTTGGTTGTCCCGGGGCCCGGTGATGGGGTAGGGATGGATGGCAGGCGGGTTACGGGGCCTGGCGAGGTGCAGGGTCGCAGGGGCAGTGCTGTGCCGCACGGCATGGTGGTACTCACTCAGCCCAAGGATGAAGACACAGTTCTCGGTAAAACACTCGGCTGGATGGACGGGTCCCACAGACGGCTGCGGTGTTGTTTCTCCCGACAGGTTGATGGTGACTGCCTTTCCCTGCACCTAAGTACGGTTGATGGTTCCGATGGGTTCCCACCGGTAACCTGCTCCCCAGCTTGGATATGGGCTGGAGGAGCCCCTCTTTGCCCGCAGGCGCTGGCCCTGAGAAACGGTTGCCTTGGCGGTGGCGGTGTCTCCCTCTGTTGGTTGGACTGTTGCCTTCTGTCAGGACTTGACTGTTTGGAAACCCAGGAGGTCCCCTTCACTAACGGATTCGGCAAATTCACGGCGACTCCTAGCCTTGCCGGGGTCCGAAAAGCCCCTGCCAGATGGTGCTGGCTTCTCTTTGTGTACCGGTCCGGTACCGCCGGGCCACCGCCCGTCCACGGTCCTTACGGTAACTCGGATAGGCCACTCCTGCAGACGGTCACCACCGTCTGCCAACCTTGCTGATCTGTCCGGGTCACACACCCGGACCAACTTCAGGCTGCTCTCTTACTACTTTCCTCCTTCCACTTCAAACTCCACAACTCATCTGCCTGTTTTTTCCACCTCCAGGACTGTGAACTCCTCGGTGGGCGGGACCAACCGCCTGGCCCACCCCCTGGTGTGATCATCAGCCCCTGGAGGAAGGCAACAAGGGTTTTGTGTCTGACCTCGGTGTGCCTGCTGGGAGTGTGGGGTGTTGTGGGTGTTGTGCTCTGTGGCCCCTGGCTTGTCCAGGGCGCCACACATCCAGCCGTGTGTTTTACCGAGAACTGTGTCCTTATCATTGGCTGAGTGAGTACCACCGTGCCGTGCGGCACAGCGCTGCCCCCGCGACCCTGCACCTCACCAGGCCCCGTAACCCGCCTGCCATCCATCCCTACCCCATCACTGGGCCCCGGGACAACCAACCCCCTACCCACGGAGGGGAGAACTAACATCCAGGCTGCTCCCTGTCATCGCTCCCGGGATCCCCGTACAGAGCAGCGGTGGTGTCACCAATATCACCACAACCGTGGGTGGCGTTACGGACAATAACCAAATCCCCACAATCAAATCCCCTTTTCACTCACGGGTGAGGAACGCCGCTTGAGTCCCCGGGATCCGGCCCACCGCTCGAGCCACCACCGAGCAGCAGCGGCAGCAGCAGCCGGGGAACCGAGCAGTGGGAGAGCGCAGCGTCCCCTCCTCTGCCCGCGACAGAAGCACCCAGAGTAAATGATGTGTGGTGGCCATTAATGGTACCGCATTTTTAATAACCAGCAAAGGTAAAGCAGACAGCTGGGGGCTGATATCATTTTGAGATACTTACCCTCATTCACCATATTATTCTAAAAAAAATTCTAGCTGGTCCTACGTAGTCCAGGAATTCTGACTAACAAAGTGTGTAGAGCTTCATTCTGCTGCGCCATAGACTTTGCTTACAGGAAATTTAGGGACATGCTGTGCAGCGTAAGATTCGGCACCCTCTGTTGAGCAGCAACCGGGTCCAGGGGTACAGGGGCCCGCCAACCCTAGCACCTTTTTTCAGCTGGATGTGCGTCCAATGGTGTGCATCCAGCTGAAATGCATTGCCAGCCTCTGCTTAAGGATATGAATATTCACTGCTCCCCAAGCTTATAATCCCGCCCACCTCTTTGCACAGAAGCCAATAGGAGCACACACTCCCCTGTTTCTGAGCTTCCTGTTTGCTTAGGATGATGTGCTCCTAATGATTGACACTTCTCCATAGCGGCATGGATTGGCCTGATGATGAAAAATATCAAAGCACCGTAATAATGGAATGGAAAGCATTATTGTTGATAAGTAAAGTTATAATTAGGTTTAGTTTTATTTTACCTGGGGAAAAGGATTTTGTTTGCTGCCTTAGCTCTGTAGTTCAATTCAATGGCAAAACAGATTGACCGATCGGTGCTCCTCCATCATATGCTCACAGACAGAGGTAACAGATAGGTAGCAGAGGTCCTGGAGAACGCAGACAGGTGGCACAGGTCCTGGAGACCGCAGACAGGTAGCAGAGTTCCTGGAGACCGCAGACAGGTGGCACAGGTACTGGAGACTGCAGACAGGTAGCAGAGGTCCTGGAGACTGCAGACAGGTGGCAGAGGTCCTGGAGACCGCAGACAGGTGGCAGAGGTCTTGGAGACCGCAGACAAGTAGTAGAAGTCCTGGAGCCTGTACACAAGCAGCAGGGACCCTGGAGACCGCAGACAGGTAGCAGAGATCCTGGAGACCGCAGACTGGTAGCAGAGGTCCTGGAGACCGCAGACTGGTAGCAGAGGTCCTGGAGACCGCAGACAGGTAGCAGAGGTCCTGGAAACCGCAGACAGGTAGCAGAGGTCCTGGAGACCGCAGACAGGTAACAGAGGTCCTGGAGACCGCAGACAGGTAGCAGAGATCCTGGAGACCGCCGACAGGTAGCAGAGGTCCTTGAGAATGCAGATAAGTAGCAAGGGTCCTGGAGCCTGTACACAAGTAGCAGGAATCTTGGAGACTTCAGACAGGTAGCAGAGATCCTGGAGAATGCAGAAAGGTAGTAGAGGTCCTTAAGACCACAGACAGGTACCAGAGGTCCTGGAGAATGCAGACAGGTAGCAAAGGTCCTGAAAACCGCAGACAGGTAGCAGAGGTCCTAGAGACTGCAGACAGGTAGCAGAGGTCCTGGAGACTGCAGACAGGTAGCAGAGGTCCTGGAGACTGCAGACAGGTAGCAGAGGTCCTGGAGATGACCGGCAGACAGACAGGACTCAAGAACACTAAAGTCTTAATACCAAGACTCAGGTGTGTGTTTTGCTGAACCCTATATAGGCCCAGGGAGATGATGACATGGGAGCATGCCAGGCCACAAGCAAAACCCACTGTGAAGCACAAAACTCCAGCAAACCAGAGTGAGGGGAACAAAGCACCAATCTGGGACAGGTGTTTAACATCTGGTATGTTAAAAATCTCACTCTTCTATGTATATAAAGTCCTTCTAGTCATTATAGTCTTCTTGTCTCTTGAACTATTCCAAAGAGTTAGATTCCTTTACATTTTGGTTACGTGGAAGGATTTAGGTGGGTCAAAGCCAATCTTTTACCAAACATGGCTACTCATGAAAGAAAGTTTCTAAAAGCAACCGTTCTTTGTTATTCAAGCCTTGACCTTAAAGAAGTTTTCCAGCTAAAAAATAATTGTCTAAAGCGGGCTTTACACGTTGCGACATCGGCAACGAGATATCGTCGGGG
Source organism: Anomaloglossus baeobatrachus (assembly GCF_048569485.1). Taxonomy (NCBI): domain Eukaryota; kingdom Metazoa; phylum Chordata; class Amphibia; order Anura; family Aromobatidae; genus Anomaloglossus; species Anomaloglossus baeobatrachus. The sequence goes on from NC_134353.1 coordinate 61,622,792, forward strand.
TCACGTCGTTAGTGACGCACATCCGGCGCTGTTACCGAAATCGCAGCGTGTAACGCAAATGAGCGACGATCAACGAGCACAAAAACGTCAAAAATCGTTGCTCGTTGTCACGTTGCTCATTTCCATAATATCGCTGCAGCGACAGGTACGATGTTGTTTGACGTTCCTGCGGCAGCACACATCGCTGTGTGTGACACCGCAGGAGCGACAAACATCTCCTTACCTGCCTCCATCGGAAAAGGAGGAGGAAGGAGGTGGGTGGCATGTTCCGGTCGCTCATCTCCGCCCCTCCTTTTTTATTGGGCGGCGGTTCAGTGACGCTGCTGTGACGTCGCTGTGACACTGAACGAACCGCCCCCTTGGAAAGGAGGCGGATCGCCGGTCACAGTGACGTCGCAGGGCAGGTAAGTGCATGTGACGCTGCCATAGCGATAATGTTTGCTACGGCAGCGAGCACCGCATAACGGCCGTACAACGGGGGCGGGTGCTATCGCGCTCGGCATCGCTAGCATCGGCTAGTGATGTCGCAGCATGTAAAACCTGCTTAAGTGTGCTTAAATCAGTAAATTATCCAATTTACAGTACTAATATAATTCAGAAGGTGCCCTTTTCTTTAGCTGCTAACTCAAGTACCGGGTGGTCCTTTTTCAAGATAGCGGTTTCTGTGCCGACACTTAACCGGAGCTTTGTCTGGCTGACTGCTTTTTTCAATTGATAAGTCAGCTCCCTTCTCTGTCTATACATTTATATAACGCTCATACAAGAGTCCCCGCGCTGTCCTGTCCTCCTCCTCTGGCAGAGACACCGATTCTGTCAGCTGCCCAGCCATCCTGTGGTGGCTGCCCCATCCCCAATCCTTGCTGCTGTCTCCCAGACCCTGTGTACACCTCGCTGGCTTCCTGGTACTGCCCGAAGGGTGCACATGGCCACGCCCCTTTTCTTAAAGGCCAGCATACTGACCTGGAAGTGCCTCTCAGGTCAGTTGAGAGGTTTCATGTATTTAAGGCTCCTTCCCCTTAAGAAAGGTGCCTGGGCAATGAGTTCCCAACGCTGCTAGTTTTCAGATCCAATTGTGCTGCTGCTGTCATTGTGCTGAGTTCTATTGCTGATTTGTAACTCTGTTTCAGAGCACTCCTTATCTGCTGCTTCTATGATCACCTGCGCCATCTGTCTGCTGTGATACCAGCTGCTGCAAGTATCCATGTCGGTTACTGCTACTGTAACCATCCATCCTGGACGGATCTTCAACTCTGTCTGCTGCTGCTATCGCTACTACCAGAGACTGCACAGTGTCCATGGTGCCAGCTGCCAAGGTACCACAGATCTCATGGGTTGCCCTCTGCTGGCTGCTTACCAGTGTGTGTACCTGCTGCCACCTCCAGTGGCAGTAGTGAAGACTTGGTGGCCGGTCCAATTTGCTCCCCCAGGCAAGTGAACGGTACCTTTGGTTCAGTGGACCCACTAATACAGTGATTGCCCTGTATAACAATTGGCATGGATAAGTCAATCAACCATCCCCCCCTCTCATTCTGACACAGGAATCACTTGGTCTATGTGACGCCCCTGACTCTATCAGGGTGTCACAGGGAACTGCACTCTCCTTTCTCTTGGTGCAGAACTCACCCTCATGGCTCTGGGATCCTAACTACTGGTATTGCTTCCATCAGCACTCAAATCCTAACCACACCTCACACCACACCCTGTCAGGCACACCAGTGGGTGGTCTAGCTGGAAAAGGGCCACCCGCCTAGGGGTCATGCAGACTGGTGGGAGGGACATGGAGAGTTCAGCAGTAGCTCCCAAAGAGTGAGGAGCTGGGAGTAGCAGCTCCCTGGAGTAGAGTAGTAGACCTCAAAGAGTGAGGAGCTGAAGGAGTTGTAGCTCCCTGTGTGACCTTGGTTGGGTCGCAGACGGTGGTCTGGGACCAGAGGAGTCAGAGACCCGGTCGCAGGGTATTGGAGGAGGTGTAGCAGACTTAGTTTTGGAGAATGGTCGGCACCAGAAGTCCAGTAACCGGACCGGTACCGAGCACGGCGGGGTACAGGACCCTAGATCAGGGAGTAGCTTCACGCAACCTGATAATTCACCTGTGGAGGATAGTCTCTTTATGAACTTTCCCCAAGAGCTCAGAGATCGAAGGCATCAACACAACGAGGGGGATAGGGCTTTCCAGCTTATGCAGCCCATTGAAATCTCAAGTGTCAGCCATCGAGAGCACAGCTCCACTATTTCACTATAGGGAGCAGGACCCTGACAGCTTCAGGCCGAAGGGTCACTCAGGAACATCTACACAATTGTGCATGGAGGTAGGCTCCGGACCACTAAACCTGGACGGGCTCCCTAGTGTGGCAGCGGCACCCAGAGACTTGGTTTACTTCTGTGTCAGAGTCTGCTTATTGGCTGCACTAACAACTGCAGCGCCTGAGTGAGTACACTTGCCTCCCTGGGTCCTGACCTGCCCAAATCACCTCCATTATCCCAGTCACTATCCCTACAGAGCCCTGGGGCTTTCCCTACCAGTGGAGGGACCAACATCTTGCTGCCCCGCTCCATCCAACCCAGATACTCCCATCGCCAGTGGCGGTACTCCCTTACCGCACACCACTGGTGGCATCACAAACTGTCCCCTTGTAAATATTTCCCCCTTTTATTCGAGTGGCGGCTGAGCCCCGGGTCCGGGGACCCTCGAGCCACAGCAAAAACCCCCGGATCCGAGCAGTCCGACTGCTGCAGGGACGGCACACCTCGAAACAGTCTACGTTGTATACAAACCAGAAATTGACCTAACAGCAGTCGGGATCTGGGATTAGGGATTATAGCTGAAGAATGAAGGCATTTTTTATAACTGATCGATAATAGTATAATTTTCCATGAAGACATTTAGCAATATTCTGCATTGTCCAGGAGAACATTGTTCATCATTTGACCTTCTGCTCGTGGGACCTTGGTCATCCAAGAACTTCATGGCCATCCCAACATTGAACATTACTCTTGGGCACCATCGGAATCGTGAGTGCAAAGTGCAAGTACTTTGTCATGTTCAAGATGTTGAATCAATTTTATGGTTTGTTATTATTCCATTTTATTTTTTCATAGGTAAAAGCTTGGATTGTGCGAATTGTACATTGAGGTGTTAGCAGCCTTTCAATTCCTTCATGCTCCATTTCCCCTTGCTCAGCCTTTAGAAGCTCCTTTGTAAACCATTTTGGCCCATGGTACAGGGGAGATTAATTAAAGATTAAATTGTCCTGTCCGGAAGGCATGTCCCAGAAGTAACTTGTTGAAACTGTCCTTCTCTTGAAATCAACATTTTGATGCGCGTCCCGGGGAAAGAAACATATTCAGAATTGAAGTAAAGAAGCCGGGCTGTTCACTTACTAGTCGCAGTCTAGGGATATATTTATTTCTATTTCCTGGATCCCGAGAGGAATAGTAAAATCCTTCTCTTTTTTTTTTTTAAAAAAGACTAGAATGACGTTTTGTAACTTTGGCAATGCAGGTGGGTGTGGATCGAGTGCGCCACGGACCGGACTTTCCCTTGAGGGGCTGACTAAGTGTCTACCGGGTCTTCACTAGGGCCACTGATGGTGAGTATTGGCTGGGCTTACCCTGGAGGGGCGTGACTAAGTGTCTACCAGGTCTTCACTAGTGCCACTGATGGTGAAGATTGGCTGGGCTTACCCTGGAGGGGCGTGACTAAGTGTCTACTGGGTCTTCACTAGGGCCACTGATGGTGAGTATTGGCTGGGCTTACCCTGGAGGGGCGTGACTAAGTGTCTACCGGGTCTTCACTAGGGCCACTGATGGTGAGTATTGGCTGGGCTTACCCTGGAGGGGCGTGACTAAGTGTCTACCAGGTCTTCACTAGTGCCACTGATGGTGAAGATTGGCTGGGCTTACCCTGGAGGGGCGTGACTAAGTGTCTACTGGGTCTTCACTAGGGCCACTGATGGTGAGTATTGGCTGGGCTTACCCTGGAGGGGCGTGACTAAGTGTCTACCAGGTCTTCACTAGAGCTTCTGATTATGAGGATAGGCAGGGCTTACTCTGGAGGGGCATGACCAAATGTCTACCAGGTCTTCACTAGTGTCTGTGATGGTGAGGATAGGCTGGACTGCCGGTAGACACTAGGTACCACTCCAGGGCAGCACAGGAAGCTGGTCTGACTGCAGTAAGTAGAGCGGTACTGATGAGGAGTGCGAGACGTCGGCATGACAAGTTACCTTTTCAACAAAGACCTTTGTTGCTTTCTAGAAGACCCAAAAAAGTTGCAATAATTGGCAAATCCAGATGTCGATGTTAATGAAGGCATCACCTGTTCATAGAGTATATTGATGCCATAGATCAGGTTATTTGCTCAGACTCAAGACCCTTCTCTATGAGCAGCCTTGCTAAAGGGGTTGTACCAACATTGTACATTTTTCCCTATGCACAAAAGGGAATAATTTACTGATTGCTACAAAACTAACCATTGGGAGCCATTTTGATCCCAAAAACAGAATTCTGGATAGATAGAAATTAAGTTATCTATCTGGAGCTTTACTTCTTCCCTTAATTTCCTTTACTATTATTATTATTCTTCTCCAATTACAATTTGTGTTCACTTTTTCTTTTCACGGTCCTCTACAGTATATAGCTGTAAGACAACTGTCTGCAGCAGGAGCCTCCCCCCACAGCCCTGTCTGCAGAAAGTCAAGCCATACACCCCTAGCTTCTGCTTGCTGCCAGCCTAAGATGGATTCGATTAATAGGACATTAACCCCTGGTTCTCTGCAGGGTTTCTACAAGACTGCCAATCTAAAGATTTGCTCACACTGACGTATAAAAAAATCAGTCCTATTCTGATCTAGAAAAGTGGGACGAGTGAAATATGTTTAGTATTCCATATACAATGCGAGTACAATACAAGTTGGCAATTATTTTCTCATCTAGCATCTGTATGCCATCCATTTTTTTTCTCGGCAGCTATTTATTTACAAGACCATTTTATAGTGTCTTTGTCACGCATGTGACTAGCAGGGTTTACCTAGTACCTGATAAACCCCCAGACGATATTACAACACACAGGGAACACAGGGTTCACGTTTCAACGGAGGTCCCTCCCGCTAGGGAGAGGGGTGAGGGGGCACCTCCTGAACTCACCTCAAGCTGACTCCTGAGCTCTCTAAGGTCCCCATACAGGTTCTTGCAACCTGTCGCAAGAGATCACTAGACTCGCCACTACAATAGAGAAACACAAGGGCAGGAATACAAACAGGGGAAATAGACATGAAAAGGAAAAAACATTCCAGGCGGCTTCAGTGCAGCAAATACCACAGCGGCACACAACAAGACAAACCTCTTCCAGAGCAGGCTCCTTCCAAAGTGGACCACATAGAAATGAGGATTCAGTTAATATCACAGGCATCATGTGATCAGATCCCATATCTTAAATAGGGAAGGGGAGTGATCCCAAAGAGACGCAACTGAGATTGGCAGCTACAGCAAGCAGCCAAGCAAGGAGATGTTATTAAATAAGAGTGTTGAACCTGCCAGCGGCAAGGCGCTGTGACCTTCTGAACCAGATTCCCCAGGGGTCTCCCTCGAGCGAGATACTCTCATGACAATCCTGTGCTACAGAATGGTAATGTTTATGTAAAAAATGGATACCACTGGGATGGTGTGTATAGGGTTAGCTATCTGAGCTCTACTTCATCGTACATCTAAGAACTCTGATTGTGTCACAACTGCTACACTGAGTAAACTAAGTGACACATCGCTGAAATCAGGGTCTCTGTCTCTACATTAGCGACTGCTGCTCTCAGATTAGGTAGCAAAAACCTGATGACAGATTCCCTTTAATCCCATATCTGCAGGATAAAAGCAAACAGCATTATCCAGTGTGACAGTTTCCCTTTAAGTTAAAAATGGGAAATGTTCCTTTAAATGTATTCTGACATGTATCCCGCTCCGCTGTATTTGCAGGCACTACATTATAGTGACAAACGTAAGAACTGTGCCTGTTTTTATGTTTTGGACCAAGTTCATGAAATAGTCTCATCACAAAGCTGCGTCATATTTCAACCCTCTACAAATAAACACTATTGATACCTTTTAAATCACCGAAACGCGTTGCCAAATTCTCTGAACCCGACGCACCTGAGCTGACCCTCTATTCTATAATCACGGTGTTAATCAATGACACCCAGCTCCTGATTTAATGTTCTCCTGAACTGAGTACACTGCCAAATTCTCCATGGATAAGGGGAGGGCGGCACTATTGTGCTGCTCGCATCCACTGCGGTAGTTACATTGTCATTAACTGTGAGCTAATATATCATGGCAATAAGCAAACACTTTGTTTCCGAGTGTTTCGAAGAAAGAAGAAAAACCTATTCACGCACATGTATCAGTATCGCTAATGTACTCGCTTCACCGATGTCCTACACTTGACGTGAAACGCGGAGAACATTGATTCTTTTCTATTCTTTCCAGACAAGTGCACACCCCTTCACCCCCGGGCGATTTTACGTTTTTTTATTTTTGTTTTTTCCTCCCCTTCTTCCAAGAGCCGTAACTTTCTTATTTTTCCGTCAACCTTGCCATATAAGGGCTTATTTTTTGAAAATCGAATTGACCTTTTGAATGAAACCATAAGTTTTACCATATAGTGTACTGCAAAACAGGAAAAAAAATTCAAAGTGTGTTGAAATTCCAAAAAAAGTGTAATTGCACAATTGTTTTGGGGACATTTTATTCCCAGTGTTCACTATATGGTAAAACTGATGTGTCGCTGTGATGCGTCAGGTCGGTGCGAGTTCGTAGATACCAAACATGTATAGGTTTACTTTTATCTAAGGGATTAATAAAAATTCTGAATTTTGTACAAAAAAAGAATAACACTTTTGGCACCATTTTCTGAGACCTGTTACGTTCTCAATTTTAGCGATCTGGGGCTCAGTGATGCCTTATTTTTTGCGTCTTGAGCTGACGTTTTTAATGATACCATTTTTGAGCAGATGCTACATTTTGATCGCCTGTTATTGCATTTAAAATAAAAATTATTGCGTCCAAAATACGTAATTTTGGGGATTGGAATTTTTTTTATCGCCACACCGTGTACCGATCATATTAGCTGATTTTGTATTTGATAGATCGGGCATTTCTGAACGCGATGATACCAAATATGTGTATATTTTTTATTTTTTTAAACTGTTTTATTTTCAATGGGACAAATGTGGTGTGATTTTAGAGTTTTTTTTATCTTGTCATATTTTAAAAAACTTTTTTTTTACATTTTTCTTTATTTTACTAGTCCCCCTAGGGACTATAAGCATCAGCAGTCTGATCACTTGTGCATTTCTGTTGATCAGAGCTGCACAGCTCTGATCAGCAAAAATCCACTGTTCCTTTAAGAGTAACTGCTCTGTCGGTTCTTACAGGAAATACATCATGATAACAACAGGGATCATCACATGGCAACCATCAGCTACCCGTGATCACCTCATGGGACCTCAGATGCAGAGGGGAACGGTGCGATCCCCGCTACAGCCATTTAAATTGCTCTGTCACATTTTGACTGCACTATCTAAGTGGCAAGCAGGTACAGGTGGATCGTGGATCCACCTGCGCCTGTTAGCCCCACATGTCCAATATTCAAATCAGCAGACGTGTGCTGATCTCCGCCGGCTCACCGCAGCTGCCGGCGATGATTACTGTGACATATCCAATTACGTACCAGTAATATTTCCATCTGCAAATGGGGACATCGATGCCAAACTGTTGACCACAGTGAGCACCTTTTGGCCCTAAAATCCACCATGTTCCAATCCACTAAAATGCCTTGTTTGCTCGTCGCTGTTCCTTTAAGCATTGCTGTGCTGCGCGCGGGTTTATTAAGTGGAGTCAGTATGTCTGACACCAGGAAAGCAGCTAAGTAAAAAAGACAGGCTTGACAGCAATAAAAGGTACTGTAGCCCCGCTAGTTAAAAATAGCTGCTCGAGTTACAAGAACTTTGAACCATGGAGGAATATTTTGCATACAGCTGCCATGAAGGTTTTGGTGATATTTCCCCTTAAATCTTATCACACCTTTCATTCTCGTAATAGAGACAACTGTGTTTTATCGAAATAAGCCAATTGTAAACTGATGACATGTGCAAAAACACTTTTATGGCAATGAATGGAGAAAAAAAAATTGTTGGACAGTTATAATACCGAGGGTTCACAATTTATTTCTAATGATGAGAGGTTCATCTACTTTTAAAGGGAACTGGTCAGGTCAGAAGCTTAACTCAAAAATAAAGGGTTAATCTGCAGTTTAATACAGGTAAAAAGGTTCCTGCCCGTTGTTCCGAAAGTTCAGCTGCTGGAAGAAAAGCATCTTTATTCTTCCCAGCAGCCGCCGGCTTTCAGTTATACAGGAATGCCTGTACGAAATAGGAAGTGTTGTAAGCACGCCACGGCATTTTGACTCTGTCGACTAAATATCCAAGAGACGTACTGGACTTTTATATGATGAAAACTTTGCAACTTTCCAATAAACTTTGGCCCTGATTCAGCATTTGAGATTTTTTAAAAGGAACCTGTCCCCAGATTTGGCCCCTACCAGTGAGCTTTTATATACAGCAATCTAGAAAACTACATATGACATGCCCACCAGGGTCGTGGGGCACTCAGGTCCGGGCCAGTTCTGTTGGGAAGTCACGGCAGCAGGGCCCGACTCTGTGATCCTGGCATTGTCATTAAATAAGGGATAATTACATGGGATGAGTTGTGACGCCACCTGTGGTATTCGGCAATGTATGGCCAACGCTGCTGGATGGGACCGTTGGGGCAGATGGTGATGCAGCAATGATAGAACAGCTCCCCACAGGTGGAGCAAGGCCCCAGGGCAATCAGTATAGTCTATGATGGAGGAATTATCATTGGGGTGCAGTAACGAAGATACAGCCAATAACTGGATCACACAGGGACTGTAGTTTCCTTTACCTTTTTTACTTGGTAGTGGATGGTGCAGGCCAGGGAAACTAGTTCAGATGGTATCGGAGGTACGGGCAGCCGGGAAGCAATTGGGGATCCACCTAGCCAGGTGGGTTCGGAGGCCTTCCTTCTGCGCTGTGCCGTGTAGGTCCCTGCTGCTTAAAGCTATGCTGCGACCCTCTTCCTGGTGTTGCATTGTTTCCCATTCGTATAGCAGGCAGCGCAAGAATTTTACAGGTGACGCTCCTCTGCTAGCGGCGCGGGCTCTAGTATGCTGCTGCGCCGCCGGACGTCTGGTGTGGCCAGAAGACATAAATTTGTAGAATTATCCAGCAAACAGGTCCAAAATTTAAAAGTAAAAACAATTATTCTTTATTTCATCGTAGATAAAATTCCATCATGTCAAGTACAAAAATTATAGAGCAGGGGGACGCGTTTCGGATATCACATCACATCCTTATTCTGTCTCCATCCTATGGAGACAGAATAAGGATGTTATATCCGAAACGCGTCATCCTGCTCTATAGTTTTTGTACTTGACATGATGGAATTTTATCTACGATGAAATAAAGAATACATATTTTTACTTTTAAATTTTGGACCCATTTGCTGGACAATCCTACAAATGTATCTCCTTATTTGCTTGGAGTTGGCTTTCTCCTTCTGGTCCGTGAACGATCAAAAATTGCTGGTCTCCAGTGAACTATAACAGGTGAGCTGGACTGCTCTTTGTATTTGCTCTTGTGTGGCCAGAAGACATGCAGTCTCCTACCTTCCGGATTCAGCTACCGGGACTTCAGTACCAGCGCAACCAAGGACTCCGGGGTCCTGTCTTTAGCGCTCTGCTCTGGGGTGAGCTCAGTCACCGCTCTGCTTCCCAGGCTTTTCTCAACTTCTCACTCTCCTCTTCCCTTTCACTTGCCTTCCACTTCACTGGAGTGAGTCCTTCAGTGACTCCGGTCCTCAGGACGTCAGGCTGGTCTCTCTCCCTACTCCTCCATTCTTCCCCTCACTAACCCCTCCCCCAGGCCAGAACTTATAGGGAAGCTCCCCTTCTGGTCTGGAGTCAGGAAGGAGTTGGCAGCTGGTGCTACCTGGCATGGGGGACCCCTTCTTGCTTCCAGGCATAACATCACCCCCTGTGAGGAGGGCAACGCAACTTTGGCAACCGGACCACCGGTGTGCCACATATATAAAAGCCTAGGCAGTGCTGTATAATGTAAAAACACTCTTATAATACTCACCTAGGGGGCGGACCGGTCCAATGGGCATTGCTGCTCTTCGTTCTGATGGGTGTCGCTGCTCTCCGTCTAGTGCCTCCTCTCTGCTGTGATCACCGTCCTCCTTCTACCCAGCCAGGTGTGGATGAGGCATCTACGTCACCCACCCATGCCAGCATCGTGGTCCTGCTCATGTGCACTTCTCTCCGCCATGCTGAAAGAAGATTAAAGTACTGTAATGCGCAGGCAGAGGAAAGGTTAAAGAACATCCGTGAATGCACACTACAATACTTGGATCTGTCTTGAGCAGGGCAGAGAGAAGTGCGCCTGTGCAGGACCTCAATGCCAGCTTGCGTGCTTGATGTAGGACGTGTCATGCATGCGGACCTCAGAAGAAGGAGGATGGCGGTTGCCCCAGCGAAGAGGCGCCGGACCAGAGAGAGGAGGCGCCGGACTGGAGAGCAGGGCACCCATCAGACCAGACCGCCCCATTGGTGAGTATTATAAAAGTGTTTTTTATGTTATACAGAGCGCCCTGGTCTTTTATATACAGTATTCTGGAATGCTGTATATAAGAGCTCAGTGGTGGTGGCCGCAGGTTATAGTCACCAAATCTGATGACAGCTTCCCTTTAAAACCACTTTTCTGTCTCATTTTTCCTTCTGCGTTGGTGGATTTTATGCCAAAATTCATCAATTAGAGATGACCAATTGAATTTGTCAGATTTTTTTAAATTCCTTGGCTTTGCACATTGAAGAAGATGGCATCTGCCAGAGAAGGGTCACATGACAATGACTGTGGCCTTAAGGCCCTGTCACACCCAGAGATAAATCTTTGGCAGATCTGTGGTTGCAGTGAAATAATGGACATATTGTTCCATTTGTACACAGCCACAAACCTGCACTGATTGTCCACAATTTCACTGCAACCACAGATCTGCCAAAGATTTATCCCTGTGTGTGACAGGGCCTTTACCCATAATCCTTTCCAGGTGTTACATCACATAGTATAGCATAGCCAATTGGAAGAAACTATCATAGCCTGTATAAAAATAGAAGCAGGGAATGCAGCAGCCATTGTGCGGTGAACCTGGATAGTGAAACGACGTCACAGCTCACTTAGCAGAAAACCATAAAGGCCCCGTCACACTAAACAACATCGCTAGCAACATCGCTGCTAACGAACAACTTTTGTGACGTTGCTAGCGATGTTGCTGTGTGTGACATCCAGCAACAACCTGGCCCCTGCTGTGAGGTCGTTGGTTGTTGCTGAATGTCCTGGGCCATTTTTAGTTGTTGCTGTCCCGCTGTGAAGCACAGATCGCTGTGTGTGACAGCGAGACAGCAACAACTAAATGTGCAAGGGAGCAGGAGCCGGCTTCTGCGGAGGCTAGTAACCACAGTAAACATCGGGTAACCAAGAAGCCCTGTCCTTGGTTACCCGATATTTACCTTTGTTACCAGCGTCCGCCGCTCTCACTGTCAGTGCCGGCTCCTGCTCTGTGCACATGTAGCTGCAGCACACATCGGGTAATTAACCCTATGTGTACTGTAGCTAGGAGAGCAAGGAGCCAGCGCTAAGCAGTGTGCGCGGCTCCCTGCTCTGTGCACATGTAGCTGCAGCACACATCGGGTAATTAACCCTATGTGTACTGTAGCTAGGAGAGCAAGGAGCCAGCGCTAAGCGGTGTGCGCTGCTCCCTGCTCTGTGCACATTTAGCTGCAGTACACATCGGGTAATTAACCCGATGTGTTCTATAACTAGGAGAGCAGGGAGCCAGCGCTCAGTGTGCGCTGCTCCCTGCTCTCTGCACGTGTAGCTCCGTGCGCTGGTAACCAAGGTAAATATCGGGTTGGTTACCCGATATTTACCTTAGTTACCAAGCGCAGCATCTTCCACGCGGCGCTGGGGGCTGGTCACTGGTTGCTGGTGAGCTCACCAGCAACTCGTGTAGCCACGCTCCAGCGATCCCTGCCAGGTCAGGTTGCTGGTGGGATCGCTGGAGCGTCGCAGTGTGACATCTCACCAGCAACCTCCTAGCAACTTACCAGCGATCCCTATCGTTGTTGGGATCGCTGGTAAGTTGCTTAGTGTGACTGGACCTTAAAGCTGGGTTTACACACTGAGACTTTCAAGCGATCCAACCTGCAATCTCAACCTGGCCGGGATCGCTACAAAGTCTCTGGTGAGCTGTCAAACAGGCAAACCTGGCCAACGACGCAACAGCGATCCGGACCTGCAGAGCGACCTAGCTGGTTGTTGGGGACGTGTCAAAGCTGCTATTTGAAAGGGAAGTCGCTGTAAAGTCCCCTTTACACACTGAGACTTTCTAGCGATGCATGCTGCACAGCGGGAAACAAAGGACCTAGGAATGGTCCTGAACGATTTGTAGCGATCACAACTTCACAGCAGGGGCCAGGTCGCTGATGTGTTTCACACACTGCAATGTCGCTGGGGAGGTCGCTGTAACGTCACAAAACCGGTGACGTTACAGCGATGTCGTTTGCGATGTTGCAGTGTGTAAAGTCACCTTAAGACTCTGAATAAACATTACAGATAGTGAGTGACAACACAGATAAAAATGTGAGGAAAAGAGAATAATGCACATTTAATCAATAGGGGAAAAGATAGGAGAGTCATTTACCCATTGCTATAATTAGGGAGGTCACTGACATTACTATGGCTAAATGTGCATCAAGGAGCTTGAAAGGGATTGCATCCAGTCCTGGAGTGTTACATGAGACTTTCCAGGGCAGTTGGAACCTTTGGAGCAACAAATCCAGAATAAACAACAGGTAAACACTCACCTGGGGGTGGTTGTGAAGGTCACAACTACCATATGAGCAGAAATGGTTACCACCATGGCTGCTGCAGACCCGGAGGATGAATCAGTATACGTAGAGTAGAAGGAAAGGGTTAACCCGCGCTGCCGTGTGGAATGAGAATGTTCATCAGTGATTTTTTATCCTGAAGAAGGAGTTCTATTGACTCTGAAACGCGTTGAATAATAAAATCATGAAGATATTCCCGAGTGATCTCCTCATTCCACAGGGCAGCGCTTGTTAACCCTTTCCTTCTACTCTACGTATACAATTTAGTCTTCAGCTGGGCAAAAACTACACCAGAAATGGAGTGGAGCGCATATGCACAAAAAAAAAAATATTACTTTTTAAAAAGCTACAAATGATAAATTGGACAAATACATATGGAACTGGAAACCACTCACACATTGACAGGAAAAAACAAAGAAATTAAAGCGAAACTGTCACCGGGTTTTGGCTCCCCCATCTGAAAGCAACATAATGTAGAGACAGAGTCCCTGATTCCAGCGATGTGTCAGTTACTGAGCTGTTTGCTGTCATTTAGTTAAAATAAGGTATTTTCTCTGCTGCAGATCTAGCAGTTATACAGAGCTCATGAATATGCTGGACTACCTGAAGCACGCCACGTAGTCCTGTAACGATAATCTCCTGCTGATTAATCAGTGATTTTATCAAAACTATACTAAGCAGCTCAGTAAAGGTCCAGTCACACTAAGCAACTTACCAGCGATCCCAACAACGATAGGGATCGCTGGTAAGTTGCTAGGAGGTTGCTGGTGAGCTGTCACACTGCGACGCTCCAGCGATCCCACCAGCAACCTGACCTGGCAGGGATCGCTGGAGCGTGGCTACACGAGTTGCTGGTGAGCTCACCAGCAACCAGTGACCAGCCCCCAGTCTCCTAGTTACAGCACACATCAGGTTAATTAACCCGATGTGTGCTGCAGCTAAATGTGCACAGAGCAGGGGCAGCGCACAATGCTTAGCGCTGGCTCCTTGCTCTCCTAGTTACAGCACACATCGGGTTAATTGCCTGATGTGTGCTGCAGCTAAATGTGCACAGAGCAGGGAGCAGCGCACACTGAGCACTGGCTCCTTGCTCTCCTAGTTACAGCACACATCGGGTTAATTAACCCGATGTGTCCTGCAGCTACATGTGCACAGAGCAGGAGCCGGCAGCACAGGCAGTGAGAGCGGAGGAGGCTGGTATCAAAGGTAAATATCGGGTAACCAAGGACAGGGCTTCTTGGTTACCCGATGTTTACTGTGGTTACCAGCCTCAGCAGAAGCCGGCTCCCTGCTCACTGCACATTAGTTGTTGCTCTCTCGCTGTCACACACAGCGATCTGTGCTTCACAGCAGGACAGCAACAACTAAAAAATGGCCCAGGACATTCAGCAACAACCAACGACCTCACAGCAGGGGCCAGGTTGTTGCTGGATGTCACACACAGCAACATCGCTAGCAACGTCACAAAAGTTGTTCGTTACCAGCGATGTTGCTAGCGATGTTGCTTAGTGTGACGGGGCCTTTAGTGACACATCGCTGTAATCGGTATCTCTGCCCCTACATTATGCTGCTCTCAGATTAGGTGGCAAAAGCCTGGTGACAGATTCCCTTTAAAAATATTAAGCTGAAGTCCAGGACCTCCAAGGTGGTGTTTTCGGAAATACTACCGGTGCCACGAGAGTCACTAGAAAGACAGCAAGAGCTTAGGGAGATAAATATGTGGCTTAGAAATTGGTGCAGGAAGGAAGGGTTCGGGTTCATGGAGAACTGGGCCGACTTCTCAGTCGGCTACAGGCTCTACGGTAGGGACGGGCTGCACCTCAATGGGGAAGGTACAGCTGTGCTGGGGGAGAAAATGGTCAGACGGATGGAGGAGCTTTTAAACTAGGATCGGGGGGGGGGGGGGGGGGGGGGGGGGGGAGGGAGGGTAGTGGAGCAAATAAGGGGATAGATAGAGCAGATAGAGACAGTGAGACGGTAGGGGTCAATGAAGGATTAGGGGGGGATGGGACATACAAGGAACGTAGGGAGGCTAGGAGTAATAAAGGTGTTAATAGGATTAAATGTCTACTGGCAAATGCAAGAAGTCTTGCAAACAAAATGAATGAATTGGAGACTCTTATGTCAACCATGGATTATGATGTGGTGGGCATTACGGAAACCTGGCTGGATGAAAGCCATGACTGGGTGACAAACAGACAGGGTTATAGTACATTTAGGAAGGACAGGAAAGGCCAAAAAGGTGGTGGGGTGTGTATATTTATTAAATCTAACCTAAAACCTGTGTTGTATGATGACATTGAGGGGAACAGCAACAATGTGGAGTCAGTATGGGTAAATGTACATGGGGAGGGGAATAATGGAAAAATGCTAATTGGAGTTTGCTATAAGCCTCCTAACATACCTGAACAAATAGAGGGTGAAATGCTGGAACAAATTGAAAAGGCAGCTAATAATAATAATCGGGTTCTTATTATGGGGGATTTCAACTATCCAGACATTCAGTGGGAGATAGAATCTTCTGGTTCTGCTAAAAGCTGTAAGTTCTTATCTACTATTCAAGACTAGAGATGAGCGAACCGGTCCCGGTTCGGCTCGAGGCCGGTTCGCCGAACGGGGGTCCCGTTCGAGTTCGGTTCGTCGAACGTTCGACGAACCGAACTCGAACGTATAGGCTATAATGGGAGGCAATCACAAACACATAAAAATGCATTATAAATGTACACAAACAGTTAATAAACATTGCCATAACACTTACCGGTCCTCGCGATCCCTTCTGCACTCTGTCTCCTGCCGCTATTCCATCCGATGATCGCTGAATCCTCCCGGTGACCTGCACTGCCAGCAGAGAAGCAGGACCTATCGTGACGTCAAAATAGCCATGTGACCAGTCACGTGGCTATTATCTCATTGGCTACAGACTGGTCACATGACTATGACACGTCATGTAGGACCTGCGAGTGCATCTCTCCGGTACACGGTGCACATATGTGTATCGCCGTGTACCGGCGACATGCTCTAGCACACGGTCGACTCCCCGTTCCGTTAGGGACCGGCTGACACAGCCGGTCATTAACGGAGATCACCGTTGCCATAGCAACGCAGTTAGCGGTGACGTCACCGCTAACCGCGGCTCCGGGAGCACCGTTGCTATGGTAACGCGTCTGTCAGCGTTACCGCTAGCAGCCAGCAGTGATCACTCACGGAGTGAAGGCTGCACGCTGCTTCCCGATTGTAGTGAGCATTGTAGTTAGGATGGAGGTTCCCCAGCCCCAAGTGATGCCCCTCACTACAATCGTCACTACTACTACACTAGAAAGAAAGAAGACAGAAGAGCAGGATCGTGGAGGGCTGACAGGGGTAATAAAGATGGAGTCTCTAATGTGTCTGTGTATTTATTTCTATTAAAGTATTTTTTCTCTGTGTGGTGTCTTTTTTTAACCCTTTATTGGAGATTCTTAATGGCCGGGTCAAACGTGCCTGACATTAAGAATCTCTGGCTTAATACTGGCTGGTAAAACAAAGCCAGTATTAACTCATGATTACCCAACAAGCCACCCGGCTCCAGGGCTGTTGGAAGAGTTGGATACAGCGCCAGATGATGGCGCTTCTATGAGAGCGCCATTTTCTGGGACGGCTGCGGACTGAAATCCGCAGCAGAGGCGCCCACAAACCTCGGGCTAACCTGTGCTGCGGATTCCAATCCCCAGCTGCCTAGTTGTACCCGGCTGGACACAAAAATAGGGCGAAGCCCACGTCATTTGTTTTTTAATTATTTCATGAAATAAGTGAAATAATTAAAAAAAAACGGGCTTCCCTATATTTTTGGTTCCCAGCCGGGTACAAATAGGCAACTGGGGGTTGGAGGCAGCCCGTGGCTGCCAGCTGTACCTGGCTAGCATACAAAAATATGGCGAAGCCCACGTCATTTTTTTGGTGGGCAAAAAACTTCTGCATACAGTCCTGGATGGAGTATGCTGAGCCTTGTAGTTCTGCAGCTGCTGTCTGCTCTTCTCCATACAGACAGACAGCAGCTGCAGAACTACAAGGCTCAGCATACTCCATCCAGGACTGTATGCAGAAGTTTTTTGCCCCCTGAAAAAATTATGTGGCTTCGCCATATTTTTGTATGCTAGCCAGGTACAGCAGGCAGGTACGGCTGCCCCCAACCCCCAGTTGCCTATTTGTACCCGGCTGGGAACCAAAAATAAAGGGAAGCCCTTTTTTTATTATTTCATGAATTTCATGAAATAATTAGAAAACAAATGACGTAGGCTTTGCCCCATTTTTGTGTCCAGCCAGGTACAACTAGGCAGCTGGGATTGGAATCCGCACCACCGGTTGGCCTGAGCTTTCTGGGCCCCACTGCTGCGAATTGCAGTCTGCAGCCACCTCAGAAAATGGCATTTTCATAGAAGCGCCATCTTCTGGCGCTGTATCCAACTCTTCCAGCACCTGCCTGCTATACCTGGCTAGCATACAAAAATATGGCGAAGCTCACGTCCTTTTTTTGTAGCTTTTTGGCAAAAAAAAAAAAAAATGCTTCCCTGGATTTTCCATTGCCAGTGAAGGTAACACCAAGCAGTGGGGGTTAGCAGCCAGTAGCTGCTTGGATTACCCTTAGCTAGCAATACAAAAAATGCAGTGGGAGCTAACATATATTTTTTTTAATTATTTATTTAAATAACTAAAAATAAAATGGGCTTCCCTGTATTTTGATTTCTGGACATCACAGTGCTGTAAAAATAAATCTTTAAAAAAATGACGTAGCGCTCCGCGGTATTTTTGATTCTCAGCGCAGATAAAGCAGACAGCTATGGGTTGCCACCCCCATCTGCCTGCCGTTACCTTGGTTGGCAATCAAAATACAGGGAAGCCCATTAATTTTTTCTATTTAAAAAATAGTTAAAAAAAAAAAATTACGTTGGGTCCCCCCATTTTTGATAGCCAGCTAGGGTAAAGCAGACGGCTGTAGCCTGAAAACCACAGCTGGCAGCTTTACCGTGGTTGGGGATCCAATGTGGAGGTCCCCTCAGGCTCTTTTTTATAATTATTTTATAAATATTAATAATTACACAATAAAAGTAGGGGACCCCCCAAATTGGATCACCAGCCAAGGTAAAGCGGACAGCTGTGGTCTGGTATTCTCAGGGTGGGAAGGTCCATAGTTATTGGGCCTTCACAGCCTAAAAATAGCAGGCCGCAGGCACCCCAGACGTGGCGCATCCACTAGATGCGCCAATCCTGGCGCTTCACCCCAGCTCATCCCGTGCCCTGGTGCAGTGGCAAACGGGGTAATAAATCGGGTTGATACTAGCTGTAAAGTCACCTGAGATCAAGCCCAGCAGTTTGTGATGTCATGGCGTCTATTAGATACCCAACATCATAAACTGTCAGTACTAACAAAAACAAAAAATCGACAAAAGAAATTTATTTGAAAAAACAGTCCCCAAAACATTTCCTCTTTCACCAATTTATTGTAAGAAAAAAAATAAAGGGGTCCCACGACGACTCTGGACCGTCTAGAATATGGGGGGGAGACACTCAGGGAACGTATCCCCCATTTTCTAGGAGTGCGGACCCTTCATGTGAGGAGTGTGGGTGCAATGAATCTGCACTCACTCTCCCCGGGTCCACAGCAGCAGAGTCCATGTCGTAATGGTTGCTACCAAAGCTGCAATGCCCTGCTCATGAGGTAAGGGCATGCCTAATCAGGAGAACTACTGTAGAGGAAGCTCTGCTCACTGGTATATAGGTGCTCAGAGGTAATAATAGATAAAATTAGTGAGTAACCTCGGCACTCTATATCTCCCAGACTAAGTCAGTAAGTCACAACGGATAGTAATGCAAAATCACTCTTTATTGGTCCGTATTAAGAAATTTTTTTTTTCATAAGCATATATGTTTTTGTCCAAAACAAGTTACAAATGACGTTTCGGCCTGAGCCTTCGTCAGATTGGACTTATCTGCATGTAATCATGAAAAATGACAATAATCAGTATCACATAAGAGTGAGAGAACAATAACATAAACTCGAACAATGTAGAGGTACAATTGGGATGCAGCAAAAAAATTGCAACACAGCAAGAAATGAAACACATGATACAAATGTCATAATACAGTACAAGGACAATATAGTAATGACAAATATGGGGTCAGAGTAGACTTAGACAGCTCTGGTACGAAAGAGATGTCAATCATAAAGTAACATGTGCAGTAGGTGTAGAGCTACACTATGCATGGCAGAGCTAATGGGTAGACCGACCATAGAAAAAGTAGAGAAAAAGTGGAGAAAAAGTGGAGAATAAGTGGAACATAAGAGGAGAAAAAGTGGAGAAAAAGTGGAGAAAAAAGTGGAGAAAAAGTGGAGAAAAAGTGGAGAAAAAGTGGAGATTAAGAGGAGAAAAAGTGGAGAAAAAAGTGGAGAAAAAGTGGAGAAAAAGTGGAGCATAAGTGGAGAAAAAGTGGAGAAAAAGTGGAGAAAAAGTGGAGCATAAGAGGAGAAAAAGTGGAGAAAAAGTGGAGAAAAAGTGGAGCATAAGAGGAGAAAAAGTGGAGAAAAAGTGGAGAAAAAGTGGAGCATAAGAGGAGAAAAAGTGGAGATTAAGAGGAGAAAAAGTGGAGAAAAAGTGGAGCATAAGAGGAGAAAAAGTGGAGAAAAAGTGGAGAAAAAGTGGAGAAAAAGTGGAGAAAAAGTGGAGCATAAGAGGAGAAAAAGTGGAGATTAAGAGGAGAAAAAGTGGAGAAAAAGTGGAGAAAAAGTGGAGCATAAGAGGAGAAAAAGTGGAGAAAAAAGTGGAGAAAAAGTGGAGAAAAAGTGGAGATTAAGAGGAGAAAAAGTGGAGAAAAAAGTGGAGAAAAAGTGGAGAAAGTGGAGAAAAAGTGGAGAAAAAGTGGAGAAAAAGTGGAGAATAAGAGGAGAAAAAGTGGAGAAAAAGTGGAGAAAAAGTGGAGAAAAAGTGGAGAAAAAGTGGAGCATAAGAGGAGAAAAAGTGGAGAAAAAAGTGGAGAAAACGTGGAGAAAAAGTGGAGAAAAAGTGGAGAAAAAGTGGAGCATAAGAGGAGAAAAAGTGGAGATTAAGAGGAGAAAAAGTGGAGAAAAAGTGGAGAAAAAGTGGAGAAAAAGTGGAGAAAAAGTGGAGCATAAGAGGAGAAAAAGTGGAGAAAAAAGTGGAGAAAAAGTGGAGAAAAAGTGGAGATTAAGAGGAGAAAAAGTGGAGAATAAGAGGAGAAAAAGTGGAGAAAAAAGTGGAGAAAAAGTGGAGAAAGTGGAGAAAAAAATGGAGAAAAAGTGGAGAAAAAGTGGAGAAAAAGTGGAGAATAAGAGGAGAAAAAGTGGAGAAAAAGTGGAGAAAAAGTGGAGAATAAGAGGAGAAAAAGTGGAGAATAAGTGGAGAAAAAAATGGAGAAAAAGTGGAGAAAAAGTGGAGCATAAGAGGAGAAAAAGTGGAGAAAAAGTGGAGAAAAAGTGGAGCATAAGAGGAGAAAAAGTGGAGAAAAAAGTGGAGAAAAAGTGGAGAAAAAGTGGAGCATAAGAGGAGAAAAAGTGGAGAAAAAGTGGAGAAAAAGTGGAGCATAAGAGGAGAAAAAGTGGAGAAAAAGTGGAGAAAAAGTGGAGAAAAAGTGGAGCATAAGAGGAGAAAAAGTGGAGAAAAAGTGGAGAAAAAAGTGGAGAAAAAGTGGAGAAAAAGTGGAGAAAAAGTGGAGATTAAGAGGAGAAAAAGTGGAGAAAAAGTGGAGAAAAAGTGGAGCATAAGAGGAGAAAAAGTGGAGAAAAAAGTGGAGAAAACGTGGAGAAAACGTGGAGAAAACGTGGAGAAAAAGTGGAGAAAAAGTGGAGAAAAAGTGGAGAAAAAGTGGAGCATAAGAGGAGAAAAAGTGGAGAAAAAAGTGGAGAAAACGTGGAGAAAAAGTGGAGAAAAAGTGGAGAAAAAGTGGAGCATAAGAGGAGAAAAAGTGGAGATTAAGAGGAGAAAAAGTGGAGAAAAAGTGGAGAAAAAGTGGAGAAAAAGTGGAGAAAAAGTGGTGCATAAGAGGAGAAAAAGTGGAGAAAAAAGTGGAGAAAAAGTGGAGAAAAAGTGGAGAAAAAGTGGAGATTAAGAGGAGAAAAAGTGGAGCATAAGAGGAGAAAAAGTGGAGAAAAAAGTGGAGAAAAAGTGGAGAATAAGAGGAGAAAAAGTGGAGAAAAAGTGGAGAAAAAGTGGAGAATAAGAGGAGAAAAAGTGGAGAATAAGTGGAGAAAAAAATGGAGAAAAAGTGGAGAAAAAGTGGAGCATAAGAGGAGAAAAAGTGGAGAAAAAGTAGAGAAAAAGTGGAGCATAAGAGGAGAAAAAGTGGAGAAAAAAGTGGAGAAAAAGTGGAGAAAAAGTGGAGCATAAGAGGAGAAAAAGTGGAGAAAAAGTGGAGAAAAAGTGGAGCATAAGAGGAGAAAAAGTGGAGAAAAAGTGGAGAAAAAGTGGAGAAAAAGTGGAGCATAAGAGGAGAAAAAGTGGAGAAAAAGTGGAGAAAAAAGTGGCGAAAAAGTGGAGAAAAAGTGGAGAAAAAGTGGAGAAAAAGTGGAGAAAAAGTGGAGATTAAGAGGAGAAAAAGTGGAGAAAAAGTGGAGAAAAAGTGGAGCATAAGAGGAGAAAAAGTGGAGAAAAAAGTGGAGAAAACGTGGAGAAAACGTGGAGAAAACGTGGAGAAAAAGTGGAGAAAAAGTGGAGAAAAAGTGGAGAAAAAGTGGAGCATAAGAGGAGAAAAAGTGTAGAGAAAAGTGGAGAAAACGTGGAGAAAAAGTGGAGAAAAAGTGGAGAAAAAGTGGAGCATAAGAGGAGAAAAAGTGGAGATTAAGAGGAGAAAAAGTGGAGAAAAAGTGGAGAAAAAGTGGAGAAAAAGTGGAGAAAAAGTGGAGAAAAAGTGGAGCATAAGAGGAGAAAAAGTGGAGAAAAAAGTGGAGAAAAAGTGGAGAAAAAGTGGAGAAAAAGTGGAGATTAAGAGGAGAAAAAGTGGAGCATAAGAGGAGAAAAAGTGGAGAAAAAAGTGGAGAAAAAGTGGAGAAAGTGGAGAAAAAAATGGAGAAAAAGTGGAGAAAAAGTGGAGAAAAAGTGGAGAATAAGAGGAGAAAAAGTGGAGAAAAAGTGGAGAAAAAGTGGAGAATAAGTGGAGAAAAAAATGGAGAAAAAGTGGAGAAAAAGTGGAGAGAAAGTGGAGAAAAAAATGGAGAAAAAGTGGAACACCCTTTGGTACCTTTCATGTGGCACTAAGGGGTGCTTAGCTTTGTATTTAGCCAAAAAAATGAAAAAAAAATGACATAGGGTTCCCCCTAGTTTTGTAGCCAGCTAGGGTAAAGCAGACGGCTGCAGCCTGCAGACCACAGCTGGCAACCTCACCTTGGCTGGTAATCCAAAACTGAGGGCACCCCACGCTGTTATTTTAAATTAAATAAATAATTAAAAAAAAAAACACGTAGGGGTCCCCCAAAATTGGATCACCAGCCAAGGTAAAGCAGACAGCTGGGGCCTGATATTCTCAGACTAGGGAGGTCCATGGTTATTGGAATCTCCCCAGCCTAAAAATAGCAGGCCGCAGCCGCCCCAGAAGTGGCGCATCCATTAGATGCGCCAATCCTGGTGCTTCGCCCCAGCTCATCCCGCGCCCTGGTGCGGTGGCAAACGGGGTAATATTTGGGGTTAATACCAGATGTGTAATGTCACCTGGCATCAAGCCCTGGGGTTGGTGAGGTCAGGCGTCTATCAGATACCCGACATCACCAACCCAGTCAGTAATAAAAAAAAAATACACGACAAACACATTTTTATTTGAAAAAACACTCCCCAAAACATTCCCTCTTTAACCAATTTATTAGATTGAAAAACAAATCCAGGTCTGGTGTAATCCAAGGGGTTGCCATGACGATGCACACTGTCCCAGTCAATGAAGAGCAGGATGTTCCCCATTGGCTGGGAGAGCAGTGCAGTGACCTGAGCTAACATCAATGGGTCAGCCCAGGTCACTGCAGGGGGTGACAAGTGCTGCTGTCAGTGAGGTACATTACCTGCGCTGATCTCCAGCACACTGACAGCCCCTGTCACTGAGGTCAATGACCGGCGCCTTCACATCAAGTATCGCGAGAGGTCCGTGACGTCACCGCCAGTGTCAGTCTCGGGTCGGAAGCGAGAGGTGATGTGACAAGCGGCGGCCATGGAGGACAGTGACAGCGCTGAGGTCGGGATGGCGGGACTTCGTCACCGCAGGTAAGCCGAGCGAGCGAGCGGGCGGGCGGGCGGGCGGGCGGGGGGGGGGTGGGGGGGGTTTCTGTGGATGTGTGTGTGTGTGTGTGTGTGTTTGTGTATGTGTATGTATGTGTACATGCCGCGGGCAGGAGGGGGTGGAGCGAGCTGAGCGGGAAAGTGTGGGCTTCCTGCACGTAACTAAGATAAACATCGGGTTACTAACCAAAGCGCTTTGCTTGGATACCCGATGTTTATCTTGGTTACCAGCTTGTGGCAGGCTGCCAGCGATGGCTCCTGCTCACTGTAGCTGTAAAAAGCCCTGCTTTTTGCTGCTAGAACCGTTCTCGAACGTATCTAGAACTATCGAGCTTTTAGCAAAAAGCTCGAGTTCTAGTTCGATCTCGCACAGCCCAAAAATCACTCGAGCCGCGAACTGGAGAACCACGAACCACGAACCGCGCTCAACTCTATTCAAGACCATTTCCTCTCTCAGATGGTAGGTGAACCGACCAGGGGAGATAATTTGCTAGATCTGGTCCTGTCAAATAGACCGGATACAATTTCAGATCTACAGGTCCGGGAGCACTTGGGCACCAGCGATCATAATATGGTAAGCTTCAACATAATATTCAATAGAACATTTCAAAGGGGGAATGCTAAAACCTGGAATTTTAGGAAAGCTGATTTCAACAAATTAAGGGAAGAGCTTAAATGTGTAGATTGGGACAAAGTCATGGTAACTGGGGATACCGAACATAAATGGGGTAAGTTTAAGGATATATTACTAGAGTCCTGTAAAAAACGTATACCCTCTGGTAATAAAATGTCCAGGAATAAAAAGAAACCACTATGGATAAATAAGACTGTACAAAGTATAATAAAACAAAAACAAAGGGCATTTAAAATCTTGAAGGCTGAGAATACAGAAATAGCATTGCAGGAGTATAAAGATATCAATAGGAAATGTAAAAAAGAAATCAAACAAGCAAAATTAGCTACTGAAACAAAAATCACTAATGACATTAAAATAAATCCCAAAATCTTTTATAAATACATTAATGCCAAAAGGAAAACAAAGGATAGTATCGGCCCCTTAAAATATAATAACAAGTTAGTTATAGAGGACAAACAAAAGACTGAGATATTAAATAGGCATTTCTCATCTGTATTCACCAAGGAACTGACTGTACCAGGGATCATTCAACAAGTGAAAAATCAAAGTCCACCACCCGATATAATTAATTTAACACAAGATGAAGTACGCCTACGTCTGAGTAAATTAAACATTGACAAATCCCCATGGCCAGATGGCATTCATCCACGAATATTGAGGGAATTGAGCTCCGTAATCGACAGACCGCTGTATCTCATATTTTTAGACTCACTTGTAACAGGGTTGGTGCCTCAGGATTGGAGGATTGCTGATGTGGTACCGATATTTAAGAAAGGTAAGAGGGTAGATCCAGGCAACTACCGTCCAGTGAGCCTGACATCAGTAGTATGCAAAGTTTTTGAGGGCATTTTAAGGGATGACATGCAAAAATATATTGCAGAAAATAATATGATAACTGACAAACAGCATGGATTCATGAAAGATAAGTCGTGTCTAACCAACCTGTTGGGGTTCTATGAGGGGGTAAGTTCAAACCTGGATATTGGTAATGCAGCTGATGTGATTTATTTGGACTTTGCAAAGGCATTTGATACTGTACCACATAATAGCCTTACACTAAAGCTCCAGAAGCAAGGACTAGGGGACACAATATGCAACTGGGTAAGGAATTGGCTAAAAGATAGGAAACAAAGAGTAGTCATAAATGGTACATTCTCTAAATGGGCTATAGTCAGCAGTGGGGTGCCGCAGGGATCTGTGCTTGGACAGATTCTTTTTACTCTCTTTATTAATGACCTTGTGGATGGGATTGATAGTACAGTGTCAGTCTTTGCCTATGACACCAAACTATGTAGGATATTAAAAACTGACCTGGATAGTACAATATTACAAAAAGATCTGGATAAGATGTCAGAATGGGCAGATACTTGGCAAATGAGATTTAATGTTGATAAATGTAAAGTAATGCACCTAGGACGGAGTAATCCTATAGCTGCGTATACATTAAATGGAAGTAAACTCGGGACTACAGAACAGGAGAAGGACTTGGGTATTCTCATTACAAATAAGCTGAGCAGCAGCACTCAATGTCAAGCAGCAGCTGCTAAAGCAAACAAGATTTTAGGGTGTATAAAAAGAGAGATTAGATCCCGTGATCCCAACGTATTGTTACCCCTCTATAAATCACTTGTAAGGCCACATCTGGAATATGGGATCCAGTTTTGGGCTCCACATTTTAAAAAGGACATTCAGAAGTTAGAGTCAGTTCAAAGGCGGGCAACTAGACTATTACAAGGAATGGAGGCCGCCCGTATGATGACAGGTTGAAAAAGTTAGATATGTTTAGCTTAGAAAAAAGACGTCTCAGAGGAGATCTCATTTATATGTATAAATACATGTGTGGTCAATATAAAGGACTGGCACATGACTTATTCCTTCCAAAGACAGTACTAAGGACCAGGGGGCACTCACTGCGAGTGGAAGAAAAGCGATTCCGACACCTAAATAGGAAAGGGTTCTTTACAGTTAGAGCGGTCAGACTGTGGAATGCCAACCACAAGAGGTAGCAATGGCAGATACTATAACAGCTTTTAAAAAAGGGCTGGATGATTTCCTCAGTACACAAAACATTGTTGGTTATAAATGACTTAGTGACTAAATGTAGAACTGGTGGAGGAAGGTTGAACTAGATGGACCTAGGTCTTTTTTCAACCTAAGTAACTATGTAACTATGTAACTAATTGTGATCACTTAAAAGCAAAAAGAAAAAATTTAAAAAAGACACAAATTTGACTTGATCCCTTTGTATTTTTTTAATTATTCAGGATCTCTGCAAAAACTCATAAAGACTACAGATGAGCCGGCACTACCATCTGGGCCAGCATCAGCACCTGGCGCACCCGGGCAAGTGCCGTAGCCCTGGATCGCCGAGGGGCCCATCGCAGTTGGTAGGGAGTTGACCGCTATGGGGCTCATGAGTCAGAGGCGCCCGGTGCCAGTGTTGGCACTGGGCCCCCCGTCGAGGATTGCATTTTTAATTGTATCGGCATTGCAGTTGACGATACAAGTGAAAGCAATGATGAGTAGAGTGGAGAGCGACCTCTCTCATTATTCTCCCGCTGCATCAGCGGGGCTCTGACAGCTCAGCACAGCGCGATAATGTCACTATTGTGTGCCTCCTGTACTGAGATGTGCAGAGCAGCAAAACAGTGGACACACGCTGAGAAGACCGGAGCAGTGAGGGAACAAGGAGAGGTGAGTACTTATTTAATCACAGTGGCCAGAGGATTATGGAGGTACATTAAATGATATGGGGGCTGCATACTACATGAGGGTGCATAATACTATATAGGGGCTGAATAGTGCTATATGTAGGCTGCATAGTGCTATATGGGGGCTGCATAATGCTATTTGTGGGCTGCATAATGCTATACGGGGGTTGTATAGTGCTATATGGGGGCTTCATAATGTTATATGGGGGCTGCATAATGCTATATGGGGGCTGCATAGTGTTATACGGGGGCTTCATAGTGTTATATGGGGGCTGCATAGCTCTATATGGGGGCTGCATAATGCTATATGGAGGTTGCATAGTGTTATATGGGGGCTGCATAGCTCTATATGGGTGCTGCATAGTGCTATATGGGGGCTGCATAGTGTTATATAGGGGTTGCATAATGCTATATGGGGGCTGCATTGCATTATATGGGGGCTGCATAGCTCTATATGGGGGCTGCATAATGCTATATGGAGCTGTATAATACTATATGGAGGACTATGGGGGCTTCATAACACTATATGAAGGAATATGAGGCTGCATTATATTATGTGGAGCAATATGTGATGCATGATATTATATGGAGGAATATTGGGTGCATTATACTATATTGTGGTCTGTACTCGGACTGGGAATATTAGAATGCTGAAACCAGCCTTATCTTGGACTCCAAGGTGTTCACACCTTACTTACCTTCGGGTCCCTTTTAGGCTGGTTGGTGCCCAGTGCATCATCTTTTATGGATTCATCCCCTGAATACATTATTCAGGTTTCTGTGTGTTCTCTTTTTATCAATGTTTGGTCAGTGATTTTTTTGTTAATGTAGCAAGAAAAAGGATATATGCGTCATTCATTGTAATCCAAATGGGAAGAATGAGTTTCCTTCTCTGAATCTGGCACAATGGCCGTTTCGCCTCAGATGATGCTTCATCTGGTGCTTAATGTGTAAGTTTTTACCCGTCAGTGATTTTCTCGGACACCCCCAATAATTAATGCATTGAAAAGCTTCAAAGCTTCTCTTACACATTATAATATTAAAAATGGATAGCACATGGTTTGCAAACAGATGGCATCAATGTAATATCCGTGATTTTCACAGATCCATAATCTCTGTATTTATAGTAACAACGCTACTAACGCGATGGTGGATAAAGGTAATAGAAAGAATTAAAGAAACAACCATTGTCAATCAGCCACACAACAATGGAAGAATGGCAAACGCCCAGTTGCCCATTTATACATTTCCAGGAGGAACAAAAGAGGAACAGCGCAATGCAGAGGATTAAAATGATATTTTATGAGTAATAAGGGTATTTACTAAAACAGGCACGTCAGGAGAGGTGACAGGTCGTCTTTAATATTTCGGGTAATCGCGGTTTGTGTTTGTTTGATCCTGGCTTTTGTTGGGTAATTTCCTTTGACAACAAGACATGGAAGGGAGCGCGAAGTTTACATTGAAACGACCTGCGTAACTTCACAGATCTGCTGAGATGTGAGGAGAAACAGAAGTAATGTGCAAAGTAAAATAAAGGAAGAGGTATTAGTTTTCACAGGTCACAGGGAAAGCTACAGCAGAGTCAAACATAGTTATCCCGAAATCAGATGAAAA
Source organism: Anomaloglossus baeobatrachus (assembly GCF_048569485.1). NCBI lineage: Eukaryota > Metazoa > Chordata > Amphibia > Anura > Aromobatidae > Anomaloglossus > Anomaloglossus baeobatrachus. The sequence goes on from NC_134353.1 coordinate 61,651,016, forward strand.
ATTCCATAAAAGCGACGTGCAGAATTACGTAACGGGAAAGTTCACGCTAATGGTCCCTGGAGTGCCGAAAGTTTTTCATGTTAACCGTGCCCTTTGCTGAGGACATCGCTGTATCCACTTACATTGTGGTCTCTACGTCTGTAGGGGGCAGAGATCAAGGGGCAGACTGGTCGTTCCCATCTCCTGTACTATGTGGTGGCTCAGACCTTGGTGTATGTTCGGCGACTGGCATGGGCAAACGGTACAAAATCTTTAATGAAACCAAACCTGAAAAATAAATTTTAGCCTAAAATACATGCAATACAGTAAAAATAAAAAATTAAATATCCTTCAATTTCGGACTGCACTGGTGAAACTTGTTTTTTTAGGATTGGGCTAAGATTAGGTATGTGGCTCTTTTGTGACCACTTCACTTCTATATAAAAAGTCACGTGTCTTACTATCTTATGCCGATTATCGAAGCTCATTCTTATGCTGCCCACTTTAGAAGGAGCCAGTCTCTGGAAGAAGCTGAGGTGTCATGACTATTGCAGTGGTGGTGTTTTGTTGCATTGATGAAACTTGTAGTGTTTTCCTTTTTGTGTCTTTTTCCCTCTGTCTGAAACCCTTACATTGTGATGTCTTATTGCAGTGGTGAGACTAGTGTTCTCAACAGCCTTCTCACTAGCCAGGGTGATGTCACGGTTGTTTCTCTTTATAAGTATTTAGTGACGTTTTTTTGGGTCTGAGTCTCACTTTTCCCCTGTGAGACTCTGCTATTTAAATGAGTTATTTTTTTTGGCAGTTGTAGGGTTAATGACAGTATTCCTTGCCAGCAAGCAGTCATAGTTCTAGCTCAGGTCTTTCCAGTCTGGACCACACCCAGTCCCCTTATAGACCCTCTGCTACCAGCAGAGGGTGCATGTTATTCTTGATTCATTTGGATGCCTTGTCTTGGAGCTGGAAGGAGCTGCTGAAACCCATAGCTGAGTTGCTGGTGTGGCTGCAGTCCTGTTGATGACTACAGCAGTCTGTTGTGTGTTTTCCCCCCATCTGTTGCCTTTCCCAGTGTGTTGTTTCAGTGCAGCAGTGGGGCTAACGTCCATCATCTGCCACTCCCTAGTCAGGGACTATTGTAGGGTCGTCTCAGGGCTTCAGGCTCTGGCTCGGCGACAGCTGAGGAACATGTATAGGGACTGGCTAGCAGTGCAGGATACAGCGGCAGGTAAGTGAGAAGGTGCCCATCTTTCCTCTCACTAGCATCAGGGCCCACTGTTGTTAAAGTGGCCCCAGTCTACCCCTTGTTGTGGTGTTATCCCTGTTTTGTTGTGTTCTTGCCCTCACGCCGGACCTCTCTTAGTCCGAGCATGACAGGTGAGTTCAGGGCAAGCAAGGGCCTAGGCATGTCATGGCGACAGGGGGGAAGGACCCTCTTCCCTGTCCCTATCGCCAGGTCCTTCCTTTTATACCATCACTGTTGTGACCCCTGTGTTGCGCTGTACGCTGAGCATCTATACGATTTGGCGTGACAGTTACTTCAGAGTTCTGTAGGAATTAAAGGAGTCTGGAGTAATTTTTGACATCTTAGGGCCGATACATATTTGTATAGGATACTAATGTGTATTGGAGTTCCCCCAATAGATGATGATTGAAGTTAAATGCACAACCCCTTTGTTCTCCCAGGGATTGACCCACCACCAGAGGTATCTGGATTTGGTTTAGTGGTAAAATGTACAAACTTTCTGCTATCTCAAACAGTTATTAAGTGGCCTATTCAGCCTAAAGGCTGTTTTACACGGTACGACCGATTGTGCAATTTCACAATCGATCGTACCCGCCCCCGTCCTTTTTGCGTCACGGGCAAATCGCTGCCCATGGCGCACAAAGTCGGTAACCCCCCATCACACGTACTTACCTCTCGTGCGACCTCGCTGTGGGCGGCGAACGTCCACTTCCTGGAGTGGGAGGGACGTTCGGCGTCACAGCAACGTCACACGGCCGCCGGCCAATGGAAGCGGAGGGGCGGAGATGAGCGGGACGTAAACATCCCGCCCACCTCCTTCCTTCACATAGCCGGCGGCCGCGTGACGCAGGTGAGCTGCTGTTCATCGTTCCCGGGGTGTCACATGGAGCGGCGTGTGCTACCACGGAAACGATGAACAACTAAATTAAACTATATTATGGAAACTAGCGAGCAGCACATGACTCACGATTTGTGAGCGATACTGCGTCGCTAGGAGGTGTCACACAGGCCGGCATCGCCAGCGATGCCGGATGTGCGTCACAAAAACCGTGACCCCGACGATCTATCGCACGATAGATTGTCTGGTGTAAAGCAGCCTTAAGAGGAATGTCTCACTATTTGTGGGGCCTGTCCACAACGTCAAGGGCCAACAAATCGAACTTCACCCTCTCAAACAGATCAGCTAACAGGACTCATTAGTTTTACAGCCATCTTTTCTGTAGGTAGAAGATAACTCTTTTCACTCTCTGATACCTTCTCCCCTTAGGGCTTCTCTCCTAGTTTCTCCTCTTTGGTCTTCAAAGTCTTCCACCTCATGGCTTCCTCTGCCTTCTATTTCACTCCTGTCTCTGCTCTTCAGGTAGTGTCCAGATGGATGCTGCTGAGATCCCGTGGTCATGGTCATGGTGACGAGTTTTTGTCTGACCCTCTCATCTGTTGGTTTCCGAAATGACTCTGCCTTCCCTTTTGCGTCATCTAATGCGGGCGTCACACGGGACGATCAATCGTGCGATCGCACAAGCGATCGTACCCGGCCCCGTCGTTTGTGCGTCACGGGCAATTAGTTACCTGTGGCGCACAAAGTCGTTAACCCCCTGTCACACGCACTTACCTCCCAGACGACCTCGCTGTGGGCGACGAACATCCTCTTCCTAAAGGGGGAGGGACGTTCGGCGTCACAGCGAAGTCACACAGCCGCCGGCCAATAGACGCAGAGGGGGGGAGATGAGTGGGACGTAAACATCCCGCCAACTTCCTTCCTTCCGCATTGCCGGCGGGACACAGATAAGCTGTGTTTATCGTTCCCGGGGTGTCACACAGAGCGACGTGTGCGGCCCCGGGAACGATGAACAACCGGAGCACAGAAGATGAAACGACTTTTTGAAAATGTGCGACATGTCAACGAGCAACGATAAGGTGAATATTTTTGCTCGTTCACCGTCGCTCGTAGCTGTCACACGCTATGATATATCAAACGATACAGGATGTGCGTCACTTACGACGTGACCCCGCCGACATATCGCCCGATATATCGTACCGTGTGACGCGCACATAAGAGCTCGCTTCTCTCTCTGCTTATCAAGTCAGGTCCATCCGGATAAAGCTTGAGATTCTGTAGAACACTGTTCATCAGTCCATTCATCACAACAGGGCAGGTGATTGCCAAGGCCAAGGTCAACTCCAACTCCAAAGCCAAGGCAAATGCCTGGTCAACTTCATTCTTTCCCACTACATAGAATCCAAAGACCTGATCAACTTTACGGTCTGCCACTGCATACACTCCAAAGGCATGGTCAACTTTACGATTTGCCACTGCATACAATCCCAAGGCTTGGTCAACTTTACGATTTGCCACTGCATACAATCCCAAGGCCTGGTCAACTTTACTCTTTTACAAAATTATACAGTGATTACTTTTAACTTATATAAAACATGCATATCTCAGTAATGGGTAAATTGTGAGGAACACAACATGAGATGAGAAGTGAAGGAGACCTCTTTGGGAGTATGGGCTTGGCGTCTGTATGGACAGACTTAGAGCCTTGTTCTCCTTCACTTCTCATCCTGTAAGTTTTCAAAAGAGCAAACATTGCACTGAAAATGTTCCCAAATATTGAAAATGGAAAGTAAAAGAAAAAAAAGAATATATTCCAAATGGCCGGCTTTGTGCACTGTTAGGGGGCAGACATTGGCTGCATTCATTGAATGGATTAACTAGACCTGCAGGGAGGGATGTCCTCTTGGTGGGAGCAGGCACACTCCATATGGTTTACATGTAAAATGTGAAACTGGCACAACCAGAACGGAGACTGGGGCTTGGCATTATAAGAGCCTGATTTTTATTATATACTGAAAACTAAAGTATTGCAGTATATAGAACAGCAATTAAAAGGAAGCAATTTGTCTAGAGGACTAGAAAATATGATAAAAAAAAGCTTTCAAAATTATGTAAAATTTATAAAAATTGTAATCACGCCATTTACAGTATACTCAATGAAATGTAAAAAGATTATAACATTTTTTTAAAAAATAAGCATTGCCATGTCTGTAAAAGTCTGATCTACACCGTGTGCAGAATTATTAGGCAAATGAGTATTTTGATCACATGGTAATTTTTATACATGTCCTACTCCAAGTTGTATAGGCTGAGAGCCAACTACCAATTAAGTAAATCAGGTGATGGGCATCTCTGTAATGAGGAGGGGTGCGGTGTAATGACATCAACACCCTATATAAGGGGTGCTTAATTATTAGTCAACTTTCTTTCCTTTGGCAAAATGGGTCAGAAGAGAGATTTGACGGGCTCTGAAAAGTCCAAAATTGTGAGATGTTTTGCAGAGGGATGCAGCAGTCTTGAAATTGACAAACGTTTGATGCGTGATCACCGAACAATCAAGTGCTTCATGGCAAATAGCCAATAGGGTCATAAGAACCATGTTAGGCAAAAAAGGCACAAAATAACTGCCCATGAATTGAGGAAAATCAAGCGTGAAGCTGCCAAGATGCCATTTGCCACCAATTTGGACATATTTCAGAGCTGCAACGTTACTGGAGTATCAAAATGCACAAGGTGTGCCATACTCAGGGACATGGCCAAGGTAAGGAAGGCTGAAAAACCACCACCTTTGAACAAGAAACATAAGATGAAACGTCAAGTCTGGGCCAAGAAATATCTTAAGACTGATTTTTCAAAGGTTTTATGGACTGATGAAATGAGAGTGACTCTTGATGGGCAGATGGATGGGCCAGAGGCTGGATCAGTAAAGGGCAGAGAGCTCCACTCCGACTCAGACGCCAGCAAGGTGGAGGTGGGGTACTGGTATGGGCTGGTATAATCAAAGATGAACTTGTGGGACCTTTTCGGGTTGAGGATGAAGTGAAGCTCAACTCCCAGACCTACTGCCAGTTTCTGGAAGACAACTTCTTCAAGCAGTGGTACAGGAAGAAGTCAGTATCGTTCAAGAAAAACATGATTTTCATGCAGGACAATGCTCCATCACATGCATCCAACTACTCCACAGCGTGGCATGCCAGTAAAGGGCTAAAAGATGAAAAAATAATGACATGACCCTCTTGTTCACCTGATCTGAACCCCATAGAGAACCTGTGGTCCCTCATAAAATGTGAGATCTACAGGGAGGGAAAACAGTACACCTCTCGGAACAGTGTCTGGGAGGCTGTGGTGGCTGCTGTACGCAATGTTTATCGTAAACAGATCAAGCAATGACAGAATCTATGGATGGTAGGCTCTTGAGTGTCATCAGAAAGAAAGGTGGCTATATTGGTCACTAATTTTTTGGGGTTTTGTTTTTGCATGTCAGAAATGTTTATTTCTAAATTTTCTGCAGTTATATTGGTTTACCTGGTGAAAATAAACAAGTGAGATGGGAATATATTTGGTTTTTATTAAGTTGCCTAATAATTCTGCACAGTAAGGCTATGTGCGCACGTGTGCGTATTACATGCAGTTACGCTGCGCTTTGTAGCGCAGCGTAACGGCATGAGTCCTGCGTCCCCTGCACAATCTATGAAGATTGTGCAGGAGCCGTGCGCACGTGGCGTCTTAAGCTGGGTTCACACTAAGCGACAGCGACAACGACGTCGCTGTTACGTCACCATTTTCTGTGACGTAACAGCGACCTTGTAAGTCGCTGTTATGATTGCTGCTTAGCTGTCAAACACAGCAGAAGCAGCAGCGATCATAACGTCGCTGTGCTACATGTGCAGAGAGCAGGGAGCCGCGCTTAGCGCTGGCTCCTTGCTCTCCTAGGTACAGTACACATCGGGTTAATTACCCGATATGTGCTGCAGCTACATGTCACAGTGCAGAGAGCAGGGAGCCGCGCACACTGCTTAGCGCTGGCTCCTTGCTCTCCTTGCTACAGTATACATCGGGTTAATTACCCGATGTGTACTGCAGCCACATGTGCACAGAGCAGGAGCCGGCACTGGCAGCAAGAGCGGAGGCTGGTAACGAAGGTAAATATCGGGTAACCAGGGAAAGGGCTTCCCTTGGTTACCCGATGTTTACGCTGGTTACAGCTTACCGCAGCTGCCAGACGCCAGCTCCTGCTCGCTGCTCGCTTCATTTCGTCGCTCTCTCGCTGTCACACACAGCGATGTGTGTGTCACAGCGGGAGAGTGACGACCAAAAAATGAAGCTGGACATTCAGCAACGACCGGCGACCTCACAGCAGGGGCCAGGTCGTTGCTGGATGTCACACACAGCGACAGCGACGGGACGTCGCTGCAACGTCACAGAAAATGGTGACGTAGCAGCGACGTCGTTGTCGTTGTCGCTGTGTGTGACACCAGCTTTAGAGCGCAGCGCTTCGGCTGCTGCCTGAAGCGCGCGTTCTAAGAAGTGACATGTCACTTCTTCCGTGCGCTTTACCGGCAACCCCTGCTCTGTCTATGGCAGGAGCTGCAGGCAGAGCGCACGTTCTCTGCCGGCACCATGCGCTTCAGAACGGATCTTTTCAGCTGCGCTCTGAAGCGCACCTTTTAGGTGCGGTGCAGAGCGCACACGTGCGCACATAGCCTAATAGTTACCTGCACAAACAGATATCCTCCTAAGATAGTCAAATCTAAAAAAAAACCTACTCCAACTTTCAAATATATTAAGCTTTAATATTTATGGTCTTTTGGGTTGGTTGAGAACATAGTTGTTGATCAATAATAAAAAATCCTCTAAATTACAACCTGCCTAATAATTCTGCACATGGTGTATACAAACATACAATTGTATGTAATCCCTTCTAGAAGTCTTCCAGACATTTTGGGAGAGTTGGCAATTTTGAATTAGTAGTATTTTAGAGTTGATATGGCACCCTATCCTGTTAGGATTATAGTAATGAGGTCTGTAGACCGTGAAGCTAAAATTCGCTAGTTTCACAACTGTGAGAATATAAACTAACCAAGTTAAATGTGATATCTCAAAATTGCGGATACTTTATCTCTGGCACGCTCTACTGGGAGACAAATATGTTTCTATTTGCAAAGAGTAAATACCAAAATTGCAGGAAGGGGAATACAAAATGTCGAAATAAAAAAATCTTACCTTATCTTAACACTCCAGCCAAAACCTGAAAAAAGTTATTACCTAGAGTGGAAAACTCTAACCCAGTCCTAAAGTCTCACCTGTGTAGTCCCCAACGATCAGTGACTCACAGGTGTCTTTTTGAGCAATTGTTATAACCCATGTGGGAATCTGTATAGCTTCTCAAGTGGGTCATATTTTATAGTAAGATATCAACCAGGACAAGTTAAGAAAACCACTGTCTGGTTCACTAGGTGAGGTGGATCCCCAAAGCTTAAGGTCCTGAAGACTGCAGATAGGTAGCAGAGGTCCTGGAGACTGCAGATAGGTAGCAGAGGTCCTGGAGACCACAGAGAAGTAGAAAAGGTCATGGAGACTGCAGGCAGGTAGCAGAGGTCCTGGAGACCACAGAGAGGTTCAGAGGTCCTGTTCAGAAGTCCTGGAGACTGCAGACAGGTTCAGAGGTCTTGAAGACCACAGACAGACAGACAGATCTTAGGAACACTAAAGTCTTGGTACCAAGACTCAAATGTGTGTTTTGGTGAACCTTATATTGGCCCAGGCAGACGATCACATGGGAGCACACCGGGCCACCTGCAAAAAACAGTGTGAAACATAACATAGTCCAGTGGACCGGTGTGAGGGGAGCTAAACCAAGATCTAGGATAGGTGTTTATCATCTATGTTAAAAATCTCACTGCTCTACCTATCTACAGTTCTTCTGGTCATTATAATCTTCATGGCTCTTGAGTTATTCCTTGGAGTTGGCAGACAGGAGACATCCTAAAGACCACACACAGATAGCAGGGGTCCTGTAAATTCTGGAACAGGTCGTAGAGGTACTGGAATACAAAGGCAGACAGGAGACGTCTAGGAGACCGCAGACATGTAGCCACGGTTCTAGAACATCAGGAACAGGTCGCAAAGGTACTGGAAGTTGCAGGCAGAGAGGAGATGTCATGGATTCCGCAGACAGGTAGCAGTGGTCCTGGAAGACCGGGAACAGGATGTTGTGTACAAAAAAATAATTGAGGCCTATCAAGACATAGATGTGTTTTGGTAAGCTTCATGTAGGCCAAGCAGGCTCATCACATTGGAACACACCGGGCTATTTGCAAAGCCTGATGTGGAGCATAAGAAAGTTTAGCGAACCAGGGTGAAGGGAGCAGAGCCAAGACTCAAGACAGGTGTTCAATAACCATCAAGTAAAGTTTCCAATCAATGGACACTAACAATAAGCAAATTAATTAGAGATGAATCAAATGTGTGTTAACTTTTAGGAAATTTACTGTATCCAGTGAATTTGAGCAATTTGAGTTTATATTGACAAAAAAATGAATGTCATCTAACATAAAGCAGAAGATTGTATTAGCTCACATGAAATCATGCATGACAACGCAGGTGTAAAGAAGTGGATTGGGTTCTGTAGTGTTCCTTCCCTTAAAGACACCAATTGTATTATTATGTTCTCATGTAGTGTAATGTAAATTGTGTCATGCATCTGGGATGTCGCGGTACCCTGCCTTGCTTTGTGCCCCAAGGTGTACACCAATAAGGAGGGAAGATGATGGCGGTTGTAATAGAAAGATTGTCGTGACGCCCGCCACCTGTGGTACGCGGCCAAAGATTAGCCACCGCTGCTGTCACTGTCCTCCGGGCGATGGTAATAGCAGCAAAGATGGTTTTGCTCCTCGCAGGTGGAGCGGGCCCCAGGAAAATGAGGGTGTTGGGGACGGCCGGTGGCACCGAAGCGCAGGGCGGCGGCACCAGCAATGACAAGAATGTCACCGAGGCTGCGGTTCAAAGTTCTTTTCACTCACAATTCGTAAGGTGCCCCGGTGGTGCTGCTCTCCACCGCGATTGGCTCCAGCGCCAGCCGGTCCCGGGTAAATCAGAAGCAATCAGCGGTGTCTGTGAAGTGTGAAACCTTCCTCCTCTGCGCTTTCTTGTGGATCCCCATGGCTTGAAGCAACTTGGGGACCCCGGTGTTCTTGTAAAGTGCCCCGTCCCATATGCAGGTGGCGCGGATCCTCGCTGTCAGGCCTGGCCACAATCCCGACCCCGGATCCTATGTGTAACTGTGCTTCGGGAAAATAGGTGGTGAGCGAAGGAACTTGGAACCCCAACCTCTGCAGATTCTGGTAGTCCAACGTGGAGTATGTCCTACCCCAGGGCTCTACACCCTGACTGCGCTGTCACTGTGGGAATGGTTAGGCTCAACCTCCGCTACCATGTTCTCCTCTGTCTCACTATCTCCACCGGTTGCCTCTTGCCCTTTTCCAGTCTGCCCAGTTCTAACAGGAGAAGCTCTCAAGCACTCTCTCCTGCGACCTTGTTGTTCAGAGTCTCAGACTATTCTAAAATGAAACTCTTTGTGTGTTCCTACTCCCTCAGTGCAGCCCTCATCTTTCTGATGACTCACCAGTGGTTGTCCCAGCAACCGGGAATTTCCCAAGCTGGCTGGCCTCCTGAGTTGTGTAACTGTCTGACTCACTGGCTGGATGTTGTATAAGTGATAAGACACCAATGGTTACCTCCTTCATCACCCGGGATAAGCATTGCACCTTAAAGGAGATGCAATACCCTGTGGCAACTGAAGCCTCAGGGGTGCCACACATCTTTTGTAAAGTGTGATATGTATGTTTTGTTTCACTGTGAAGGTAATATCATGTAATGTGTAGTGCTATAATGTTGTCATGTATGATGTTGTACACTGTCCTGTTAGGTAGGTTGGGTTCTGCCCAGCAACAGGCAGCGAGCAGGGTCAGAAAAAGTTAAGTGTTGGGACTAGCCCCAATGGGATGGGTTAGTTGATAGGGAAAGAGAAGGTTACGTCTAGAAGAGTTAGTAAAGATCTAGTGAATGGTAGTTACAGGCGAATAGTCTGTAGGTTGTGTAGGTTGCGTATATTGGATGATTTGTAACAATAAAGGAAGAAAGGGGACTGGAGATGAGATAACGCAATCCCTGAGTGATGACCAAGACATAACGCTGAGGCTAAACACCGTCCCTGGGATCAAACAGCTCCAGATAATAGTAGCTGGAAGACGGGACTCTAGAGGCCAGGCCCTTGTCAAGGTAACAGGTTAGTACTAACTTGCGTGTGAACGAAGTCTTCTTACCCTGGCGGATTCTCCTCGTAAGTGTCTGAGAGCACAAGATTATGCTCTGGCACTAGTGGCTACCCCATTACACACTACTCTATGAGGAGAAGAAACGTGGAGCCACTGGAAGGGAAAGTGGCGGTCATGAGTTGGACTGTAGAGTTAGGCTGGGTTTTGCTGGGACTCACAGGACCAGAAAGATCGGAAAAAATCTAGAGGGAACTGATAATGTGTCTTTATTTAACTTTTACAACTGAAACATGCTGGAAGATACAATATGTGCCCGCTATCTGGTGTATGAAGTTGTTGGTGAAAATAAACCATCAAGTAGAATACCATTGTGGAAACAAGTTATCATTTGGTCCTGGAAAGCTGATATCAACGGCAATTTGTGTCCTGCATGGATTCATAGCCCACACGACACAAGTCGTGATGGGGCATATGGAGTCAATCCTTCTCTCATGACTACCACGACGCGCCACTCTACACAGGCTTCCCCGTAATGCAAACATGGTGTAGCACAGCCAATTAGCAATCATAACCAGTATAAAAGCAGAGACAGGGAATGCAGCAGCTACTTTGTGGTGAATCTGGATCATGGGAGAACATTTCAGTTCACTGCTTAGCCATAGAGATAGGGATAGAAAAACTAAATACAGTCCTAGGAGACCTCTGTGTTATACATGACTATTCAGGATAATTAGAGGCTTTACAGTACTTGCGATTCATTGGTGAATCAATTCTCAGCAAATCAAATATTTTTTGAATATGTAACAACGCTGGTAAGTTCGAATTTCAAAAGATTCACTGATCTCTAATGGTCACTATAGAAGGGAGACATCTGGACGCACCCAGCCTTTATTTTCAGGAACTGCTTCATAAAGAAGGGAATTTGCTTTCATGGGAAAAGAAAACAATATTGTTACAGATTTATTTATTTTTTTTAGCAAAAAGGCGCCATACCCTATAGCAATGTACAGTCTCAATTATATACGAAGTAATTATAATATTTAAAAAATTAATACTGAAACAGACAAGATACAACAGGATATAAAGCCCAGCCCATCCAAAGCGTAAAACATAAATCTCTTCACCTAATAAGCAGCACAAAACTTATCAGAAAATAAAACTTCATTGTTAGGTTTCAGGGAAAGGTGCGAAACAACCAGAGCTGCTGTATCATGGAGCTTAATTGAAAAAAAATGTAGAAAAAAATACATATTCCATCTATCTATGAGTATACAAACTCTGTGTGTGTGTATATATATATATATATATATATATACACACACATACATACATACTGAACAAAAGTATTAGCTCAACACTTTTTTGCACCCATTTTTCATGCATTGAACTCAAAGATCTAAAACATTTTCTATGTACCCAAAAGTATATATAATAATGCTGTCTAATCAGCATCTTGATATGCCGCACCTGTGAGGTGAATGGATTATCTCGGCAAAGGAGAATCGCTCACTAACACAGATTTAGACAAATTTGTGACCAATATTTGATAGAAAAAGGTATTTTTTTGTACATAGAAAAAGTCTTACATCTGTGAGTTCAAATCAACGCATAAGAAATGGAAACCCCCATAAGTGACACCCATTTTGGAAACTATACTACCCCTCAAGGAATATTTATCTAATTTATCTAGATGTTGTAACACTTGTAGCCGGTGTAGTGGCAGCAAGCGGGGTTGGTGGGCCCAGTGGACCACAGGAGGGACCCGGGATTACCCTTTAGGCTAGGTTCACATTTCCGTTGTTTTGCATCAGTCACATGTGTTGCTTGACGCATGTGAATGATGCGTTGTACAATGGATGACAAAGAAGAGAATTCATTGTCGGACTCCATTGTGTGCGGGGGGAGGAGTGCGAGGTGGGTGGAGCCGAGCGGGGCCGTGGCGCTGAGGAAGTCAGTGCTGCGGTCTGCATGGCTGGGGACAGGTGTGTGTGTGTGTGTATACATGCGGAGTGCGGGAGTGGGTGGAGCCGAGCGGTGAAGTGTTGGGCTCCCTGCACACGTAGCCAGGGTAAATATCGGGTAAAAACTAAGCAAAGCACTTTTCTTGGTTACCTGATATTTCCCTTGGTTACCTGCGTGCACCGCTTAGCGTTGGCTCCTTGCACACATAACCAGGGTAAATATCGGGTAACTAGGCAAAGCGCATTGCTTGGTAACCCAATGTGTATCCTGGAGACGTGTGCAGGGAGCCAGAGAGAGCATGCACAGCGAAATCCTACGGATTGCGCTGCTCAAAAAACGTTACAAGCTGCGTTTCTTCCGCCCCGCGGCCAGTCGTTCCACAACTGATCAATCGGGCGGAGGATGCAACGCAGCATCATCAGTCACAATCCGCCGCTCATACAAGTCTATGGGAACAACGGAATCCGCCAAACTGATTCCGTTGTTTACCAGAGCAGCGGATTGTGACTGATACAATATAACGGAAGTGTGAACCTAGCCTTAGTGGGACAGGCTTAACTAAGTGCCTACCATGAGACAGATGTCAGGTACCACTCCCAGGGCAGTGACCAGGACTGTGGCAGCTGACTCCCAGGACAGGAGACATTCTCAGGTATAGACACAGGTGCAGGTGAGATGGCTGAGGCAGACAGGTAGGCAGATAGGTATGGGAGGGCAGGTACAGGTGACAAACATATGGTTAACGCAAAATGAGCACAGGAATCTGACAACTAGCTAGCAGACTGAAGACTGACTGACTAACTAAAGGTGTTGCGCAGGCACACCCCCTAATGGGAGGCTGCCTTAAATACATAACCAACCATAGGTTGAAAGGCATTTCCTGAAAATAGCTTGCTGGCCCTATAAGAGGAGGGCTGGTGCATGCGCACATGCCGAGGAGAAGAAAGCAGAAGCACACGTTGATGACTGGGAGTGTGCGGGGGAGGACGTGACCCAGCTGGTGACGTGTTCCGGCAGTACAGATGTGTGGTGGGCACTTTGAACCCCAAGATGCTTCACAGTATTTTATAATGTTGAACTGTCAAAATAAAAAAAATCTAATTTTTCCCATAAAAATGTTGCTTTAGTCCGAAAAGTTTTATTTTCAAAAGGGTAACAGGCAAAAATGCACCAGAGAATCTGTTGTACAAGTTCTCCTGAGTATGGCAATTCCCCATGTATGGTTGAAAACTACTGTTCTTGTGCATGGCTGGGCTCATAAGGGATGGAGTGCCATTTTGACTGGAATAGATTGTAAATGCCATGCCAAATTTGAAGTGCCCTTGACTGCCAAAACAGCAGAAACCCCCATAAGTGACCCCATTTTGGAATTTACAACTCTTGAGGAATTCATCTAGGGCCTTAGTAAACATTTGTGACCCTCAGACAATTCACAGAATTGTATAATATTGGACTGAGTAATTGAAAATTACACTAAAATGTTGCTTTGGGCCCAAATTTTAATAACATTTTCAAAAGGGGTAGTGGGAGAAATTGAATGATACAATTTGTTGCGTAATTTCTCTTGAGAACATTAATAGTCCATATGTGGTTGAAAACTATTTTTTAAGCACAGTACAAAGCTCAAAAAGGAAGGCACACCATATTGCAGTGCAGATTTAGCTGGTTTGTGGGTACCATGTAACATTGGCAGAGATCCTGAGGTACAAGAATAGCAGTGACTCCATCAACTGCACCCCTCAACGAATTAATCTAGTGGTGCAGTGATTATATTGACCCTACAGGTGTGTCACACAACTTTATTCTATTGGCCGCTGAAAAAAAAAATTACATTTTTACTACTAAATTGTTGTTTTAGCCCCTGATTTTACATTTTCACACAGGGAAATAGGTAAAAATTGCACCAAATTTGTCATTATAATTGTCAGTATTGGGCCCTCTTCTTTTTAACATATTTATTAATCCCCTGCAGTGGGAATTCATAGTAGAATTTCAGTATTTGCAGATGATACAAAACTCAAGGTACAAAATTACAGAGTAATTGTCACGCTCCCCGGGTCCCGACGTCGTTCCTCACTCACCGCTCCGGTCCCCGGGTCTCCTGCCTCCAGTCTCATGTCCTCCTCGGCACCGCTCCCTGCTCTGGCCTCCGGCACCTGGGCGTCGCGCATGTGCATTAGGGCGCGCGCGCGGTCACTGACCTCCTCTTAAAGGCCCAGCACTCCCTAAACAGGATATTGCATCAGTCAGGGTCAGGTATATTAGGAGCTTCCTGTCTGGAGGGCGTCGCCTGTTCTACGAGTTCTATAGCTAGGATTCCAGGTCCCGCTTTTGCTGTGTCTTGCATTAACACTGTGTCTTCCACAGAACCACTTCTACCAAGTTAACCTGGTCCTGTCCACAACCGGTCCGAGAGGTCCTGCGGGGACTGTACTGCCAAGCTATCCTGGCCTGGGCCACAGCCGGTCCGAGTGGTCCTACGGGGACTATCAGCTGAGACGCCACAATCTTCTTCAGTCTGAACCTGCCTCCTACCCTCGGCTTCACCCGGTGACCTTTGCCTCCTCTACCGGTTGGACTCTGTTCATGTCTGACGTCTCTACCTGCCATCAGTACCCGGGCACTGTCATCACACCTGGCACCAGGAACTCTTTGTCCCCAGGGAATTCCTCATTCCAGCTTCTGGAAAGGACTCTGACCTTATCCCGCTTAGTGCTCCGGCAACCGTGCACCTAGGCCCTCTGGTGGGGTGACCGGACAGTCCCTGTATAGGGGTTAGCTCTGTGTTGCCTCACTGGGGGAGTCCGGTGCACGGCCCAGAGGATCCACCACCCGGGCATTACAGTAATCAACACAGAGGGGGATAGTTTAATATTACAGATAAATTAATGTAAGCTGAAGGATTGGGCTTAGAATTGGAAATTACAATTTAACCTAGATAAATAAGTGTAAGGTCATGCACGTCAGACACTTCCTTTTCCAATGGGTAACCTCATGTGACTGCTGCAGCCAATCAGGACCTGATTATTAAGTGCAGAGATAATGTTACTTTCAGACAGGAAGTTATGGCTGCAGCAGTTATGTGACATCCCCTGCTGGAAAAGGATGCAATGAGACGGTCAGGGAACACCAACATTGGTCTGGTATTATCTGTACTTTTTTTTCTTTGAAGACAACCAAGGACACATTTGTAATAGTGGACAACACTTTCATCTTCCATTGAATGCTTTACAATGAAAATCCTACCCGATAGACGTCAGTGATTCCGGTACATATGACGTCCATTTTCATACGTACCAGAAATATGGACATATGCAGACCCATTAAAATCAATGGGTCTGCGCACACATCAGTGTTTTCCCAAGGACCGTTTTTCTCTGCCAGCATGGGTGTCACACAGAACACACACTGCTGGGATCCATGTGACATCAGTGTGACATGTACTGGAGAAAACAGTCTTTGAAATAAAATTACTTTCTATACCCACCTGTCTCCAGTGCTGCTGTCTTCAGCGCTGCTGTTGCTTCTAGGCCTGCTCATTAAGATCATGAATATTCACTGCACCATGGACTCGGAAGCAGCAGCACTGGAGACCTCAGTAGCGGGGACATCAGCAAGTAAAGTAAAAAGTTCATACTCTCTGTGTACTATCATGGATAGCAGATGATGAGGACTAGTGTGCCAAAATCACGGGGTCACGATTAGAGATGAGCGAACCGGTCGTGGTTCGGCTCAAGTTCGGTTCATTGAACGGAGGTCCCGTTCGAGTTCAGTTCGTCGAACGTTCGACGAACCGAACTCGAAACGCATAGGAAACAATGGCAGGCATTCACAAACACATAAAAACACCTAGAAAACACCCTCAAAGGTGTCCAAAAGGTGACAAACAACTCACAACACAACACAAACACATGGGAAAGTGACAAGGACATATACTCATGCGAAAACAAAAGAGCTGGACAAGGAAAAAGAGGAGGAGACACAGATATAGGCATGGCACGCCCTTCTAAAATCATGTAAAACACCGCAAGGTGACTCCAAGCGGAGTCTCCCTTTTTTCCATAAATTGGGCCACACACACCCACCCCTTCAGTGGCAGCACTTGTGCCCTAGTTGTGCACTTCACAGCTAGATTTGCATCAAGCACATTCAAAAATACGCCATAATTAACCGTCCCCAGGATGACACCGGGGTTGGTAGCAAAGTCTTTGCTGAACCATGACTTGTTCATCTTGGCTCCTTTTAAAAAACACAGCAAGCAAGGGTTACTCCAAGCGGAGTCTCCCTTTTTTCCAAAAATTGGGCCACACAGACACCCACCCCTTCAGTGGCAGCACTTGTGCCCTAGTTGCAAACAGGATGTTTTGATTTGCATCAAGCACATTCCAAATCCACAAGCATTTACTCTCCCCAGGATGACACAGGGGTAGTAAATTCCTTGTGGATCCATGACTTGTTCATTTTGATGAACGTCAGTCTGTCCACATTGTCACTGGACAGAAGCGTGCGCTTATCTGTCAGCACACACCCAGCAGCACTGAAAACATATTCAGAGACAACGCTGGCAGATGGACACGACAAAATCTCCAAGGCGTAAATTGAGAGCTCTGGCAATTTTTCAAGATTTGAAGCCCAAAATGAGCAAGGCTCCATTTGCAAAGTCATGGCATCGATGTTCATTTGGAGATACTCCTGTATCATCCTCTCCAGCCGTTGACTATGTGTCAGACTTGTTGTCTCTGGTGGCCTTGCAAAGGACGATCTAAAAAAATTATGAAAAGATTCCATAAAATTGCTGTTACCAGCACCAGATACGGTCCTACTGGTACGGGTAGACTGTTGAAGATGACGAGACTGTCCCATGTTTGTCAAGTTACAACTGGGAGATTCACTCCCTGCACCTGCACGGTTGTTTGGTGGAAAAGCCGAGCTAAGATCGAGTAACAGCTTCTGCTGATACTCCTGCATACGTGCGTCCCTTTCTATGGCTGGAATTATGTCACAAAATTTGGACTTGTACCGGGGATCTAATAGTGTGGCAAGCCAGTAGTCATCATCACTTCTAATTTTGACAATACGAGGGTCATGTTGGAGGTAGTGCAGCAAGAAGGCGCTCATGTGTCTTGCGCAGCCATGCAGACCAAGTCCACGCTGTGTTTGTGGCATGGAGGTGCTAACCGTTCTTTCTTCCTCTGACATCTCCCCCCAACCTCTTTCAAGTGAAATTTGACCAAGGTCTCCCTCATCCGCTGAGTCTTCCATGTCCATGGACAGTTCGTCCTCCATTTCTTCATGTTCTCCTGCACCTTCCTCAACATTTCGCCTGCTACCATGCGCCTTTGTTGATCCCTGTCCCCCATGGTCCCATGCCTGCCGCGTTGGTGATGATGAACGTCTGGACCTTGGTGATGTTGTTGTGTCTTGCGCATATGAATCCTCCTGTACTTCCTCCCCTTCCCGTTGTCTCAACCCCTGACTCCGAATAGTGTTTAGCGTGTGTTCCAGTATGTAAATGACTGGAATTGTCATGCTCATAATGGCATTGTCAGCGCTAAACATATTCGTCGCCATGTCGAAACTGTGCAGAAGGGTGCATAGGTCCTTGATCTGAGACCACTCCATCAGGGTGATCTTCCCCACCTCTGCATCTAGTTTTCCCAGGCTTTACGTCATGACGTATTGCACCAGGGCTCGGCGCTGCTGCCACAGTCGCTGTAACATGTGGAGAGTCGAATTCCAGCGTGTCGCCACATCGCATTTCAGGCGATGAACCGGCAGGCCGAAAGACTTCTGGAGCGATGCAAGTCGCTCAGCTGCGGCGGTTGAACGGCGGAAGTGAGCAGACAGTTTTCGTGCCCTGGTCAGAAGGCCATCTAGGCCGGGATAGTGTGTTAAAAATTGCTGGACGACAAGGTTCAACACGTGAGCCATACAATGCACGTGTGTCACCTTGCCCAGACGAAGGGCCGCACCCAGGTTTGCAGCATTGTCGCACACGGCCTTACCAGGCTGCAGGTTAAGTGAAGACAACCATTTATTAAACTCGGACCGCAGAGCTGAGCACAACTCCTCAGCTGTGTGACTCTTATTCCCAAGACATGTCAAGCTAAAGACCGCCTGATGCCGTTGCGCTCTCCTGCCAGCATAGTAATGAGGGGTGCATGATTCCTTCTGCACAGTGCGAACGCTGGTGGCCTGACCAGGCAGGCTTGGGGCGGAGGTGGAGGACCCAGATGAGGTGGAGGAGGCAGAAGCAGTGGCGGAACTTGGACAGAGAGAGGATTGACACACAAGTCGTGGGGACGGCAAGACTTGTGCAGCAGACCCTTCACAATCTATCACCATAGTTACCCAGTGCCCAGTCAGCGACATGTAACGTCCCTGTCCATGCTTACTGGTCCAAGTATCGGTGGTGAAATGCACCCGTTGACACACAGAGTTTCTCAAGGAAGCGGTGATGTTGTGTGCGACATGCTGGTGTAGTGCGGGCACACCTTTCTTAGAGTAGTAGTGGCGACTGGGCATCTGGTATGGGGCACAGTGACAGACATAAGGTCTCTAAAATCCTGTGTGTCCACCAGGCGGAAAGGCAGCATTTCGGTAGCCAAGAGCTTACAGAGGGATAAAGTCAACCTCTTAGCTTTGTCATGGGTCGCAGGAAATGGCCTTTTATTTGTCCACATCTGAGGGACAGAGATCTGGCTGCTGTGTGTAGACGGTGTTGAGTAGGGTGTCCCTGGAAAAATGCAGCTTTGTGAAGAAAGTGCAGGCGTAGACATGATGTCGCCTTCATCCAACGTTGGTGCTATCGATGTCTGAGAGAGCTGTACACACGTACTTGTTTCCCCTTCCAAACCAACTGACGACCTACCAAGCAAACTGCCTGTTGCGGTTACAGTGGTGGAAGTTGTGCGTGGAAGACCAGGTGTGACAGCTGTCCCCACAGTCCTAGAAGATGAAGAGCGCGCGGATGCACTAGAAGGGGCAGGCGGTGGATGGTTCGCTCCGCTAGGCCGCATTGCAGCACGGTGAGCTTCCCACCGGGACATATGATATTTATTCATGTGACGATTCATGGAAGAGGTTGTCAAACTGCTAAGGTTTTGCCCTCTACTAACAGAATCATGACAAATTTTCCAGATCACATAATTTGGCCGATCTTTTGCTATGTCAAAAAAGGACCAGGCTAGGCAAGGCTTAGAGGGCATGCGACCTGCTGATCCACCCCGACTAGTGCTCAGAGGCACAGTGGTGGCTGAGGATGCAGTTGTAGACGTGCTACCAGTACTCCTACTCTGTCCAGGAAGACGCAAGGTAACTTCGTCGTCAGTTGCATCCTCCTCCACCGTCTCTGTTGACCTCCTCGAGGGCCTGACTGTGGGTTGACAGTAGGTGGGATCTAGAACTTCTTCATCAATTGTTGTGTTTGCACTCCCCTCACCCTCAGACCGAGCCTCTTCTTGCCCTGACCGAATATTTAAGTTGTCATCCCTATCTGGTATCTGCGTCTCATCGTCATCAGTATGTTCCTCATTGTCTATAACAACAGGTGTTACAGTTTGTGAAAAAGGGTCCACATTATGCTCAGAAACTTGGTCCTCACGGCCTGAATCAGAGTCACAAAGGTTCTGGGCATCACTGCAGACCATTTCCTGGTCTGTACTCACTGTAGCTTGGGAGCAGACCTCTGATTCCCAGGCTATAGTGTGACTGAACAGCTCTGCAGACTCAGCCATCTCAGTTCCACCATACTGTGCAGGGCAGATGGAGACTTCAGAGCTGGGAGAAAGCAAGTTTGATTGGGATGACAACTCAGAGGACTGGTGTTTTTTGGATGCGGTAGTTGAGGTGGCGGAGAGGTCACTTGTTGGACCACTTGAGATCCATTCAAGCATTTTCCTTTTTTGGCCATCATCTACCTTTGTTCCAGTTGTTCGTGTCTGTAAAAAAGGGAGCACATCGGATTGTCCACGGTAAGTAGTAGACATCTTACTTTTGCTGGTAGATGGTCTATCTTCAGCAGATGTTAATGGAGCTTTGCCACCTTCCCCATGGACAAACCCTTTTTCTCCTTTTCCAACAGGCCTCTTCCCCTTTCCACCAGCATCTGTCATTTTGCCACTCATTTTGATTGCGACAAGATTGTGCACTTAAAATGTGGTAGTAAAAATTGAGAGGTGGTGTAGATTTCAGCGGTGGTCTATCTTTATTAACAGCAGAATATACAACAATAATTATCCCTGACAATGCAACTACGGCCCTTAAACTGGCAGCATAAATTGCTAGTATAATGGCTTAGTAACAATGAGTTTGAGTGTGCAATGCAGGCAGACGTGCTGCAAATATCTTTGCACTAGTGGGACAATACAGAAGTCCAACAGCCACTTTTAGGATGCCAATAAGTTCACTCAGTGTTTGCTAGTATAATGGCTTAGTAACAATGAGTTTGAGTGTGCAATGCAGGCAGACGTGCTGCAAATATCTTTGAACTAGTGGGACAATACAGAAGTCCAACTGCCACTTTTAGGATGCCAATAAGTTCACTCAGTGTTTGCTAGTATAATGGTTTAGTAACAATGAGTTTGAGTGTGCAAAGGGCAGGAGGGTACAGTGGCAGGGTTGTGGGTCTGGGTAGAGGAAAGGAAGCCTGCCTTTCTATCCCTCCTAATGGGGAAATGCAGCGAGGAAATCCCTGACCTTAGCTACACAGACGCTGTCATCTTGTGTAGCTGTTAAAATCTGTTTTCACGGACCTGTCACCTATGGCTCTGACCCTGCCGGTATTAGCCCTTAAAAGGACTGATAGAAACTTCTATCCCTATTCTGTACAGCGCTGTACACAGCAGTATCGAAGATAGGAGCTGCGCCAGTGATGACTAACACCAAGGACGCAGAAGGCAGATAATGGCGTGCTGGAGGAAAATGTCCGTTTTTATAATGCAGGGACATGTGACATGGACATCCTATCACACATGCCGTTGCTTCTCTGGCTAAAAGTCCACTTAGCTGTGTGTGTCTGGGATTGGCTGACATGCTGGCCCGCCCCACTACACGCGCGCGCTTAGGGAAGGAAGACAAGGAAAAAGAAAAAAAATGGCGATCGCCATTATCCATACAGCAGTGATCTGAATGCGCTGTTCCCGCACACTATACACTGAAATTTCCTAATAGTGTGAGTCACAGAGTGACTTACACTATTACAGCGGAAAGCCAGATAGGAATTAGCTGGTCTTTTTGCTGCTAGAACCGTTCTCGAACGTATCTAGAACTATCGAGCTTTAGCAAAAAGCTCGAGTTTTAGTTCTATCTAGAACAGCCCCCAAAATCACTCGAGCCGCGAACTGGAGAACCTCGAACCACGAACTGCGCTCAACTCTAGTCACGATTTCTCTGTGCAGAGCATCTTGCACACTAGGAGCTGCTCTGCTGCGCGTTGCTGGACTACTGAGCAGGCAGTGACACATTTCCTCTGTGCAGAGCATCTTGCCCACTAGGAGCTGCTCTGTTGTGTTTTCCAGACCTACTGAGCTGGCAGGTTGATTGACAGCGCTGGAATCCATGCTAGTTCTGGGAGGTGCTGATTACTCAGGTGTTCCATATTCCTGGTAATTGCTCTGTTTCGTTACTGAGCATGCCCCCCAGAACCTTGCCAGTCGTACATTCTGGTTCTGTAGTTGTGCTGTTGGCCTGTGTTTCTGCATGTGTTCTGATCTTTGTTTCTTGACCCCAGACTGCTATTTGACTCCTCTCTGCTCACTCCCTGTTCCTGTCGTGACCTCCTGGCTTTTGACCTCGGACCGGTATCTGACCAAATCTCAGTTTTCTCCCTGAATCTATTTCGTGCCCTCCAGGAATTCTGACCTGACTACGCTTCTGTATACTTCCTGTATCCATATGTGACCTCCTGTTACCAGACCCCGGCTTTCCTGACTACTCTTCCGTCTGTATTATCTGGAAGTAGTGACTTGCATTACACACGGCACACGGATGGGCCATACGCACCTTTAACAAGGCCGTGCAACACACAAATGTTTTTCATGAACGTGTGAAGGGGGCTTTAAGGATATGATACTATGGACTTGAAAGTACAAAAATAGTAAATACACAAGGCAACTGTATTACGTCAGATCAAAATGAGCACTTATATATGCCAGGGAACTAGAGAGGCTCCTTAATGGGAATAGAGGGTGTATTATGATCCTGGAAGGCTTCCAAAATCAACCAACATCATATTGGGAAAAGCCACAAGGGTTTATAAGGAGATGAGAGGCTGTTTATGTGAACATGGGAAAAAAATATTATAGATCAGTGATTAGTGATAATACGGCCGACTTTACACTTTATTGCGAGACGGAGACAAGCATACTTGGGTCGACGGAGCTTTATGCCCAGACTTACTGTAACCGCAAACTGTTACTTAATCCTTTAGTGACGCAGACAGTTTTTGTCTTAATGAAGCAGTAAATGTTTTCATTTTTTTTGCCCTTCGGTATCTTTTTAGTTTTTCATTGTTGAGACTTTATAAGGTCTTGTTTCATGTGGTAGGAACTGTACGCTTTTCTCTTGATTCCATTTCGTTTAGCGTGAAATTTCCATTTTTTTCTTTTTCTTTTTAGGGCTGATATGGAATAAGGTTATTTTGGCATTTTTTACATATTTATTTTTTATACAATTCACGCTAAATAACCATTTAATTAATGATTCAAGTCAGTATTGATGATACCAAATATGTGATTTTCATTTCTATTTTAATTTATTTTTCCAAAGTTAATTAATACTAAATATTGTTTACCTGGAAATTTTTGTGCGTTTTTTCTTGTTAGCTGTTCAAGAAATCATTATTATAAACTAAACCAGTCTACAATATTATATTTTATGATCTTATCTCTGTGAACATGGATACAGTTAGGTCCAGAAATATTTGGACGGTGACACAATTTTCGCGAGTTGGGCTCTGCATGCCACCACATTGGATTTGAAATGAAACCTCTACAACAGAATTCAAGTGCAGATTGTAACGTTTAATTTGAAGGTTTGAACAAAAATATCTGATAGAAATTGTAGGAATTGTACACATTTCTTTACAAACCCTCCACATTTTAGGAGGTCAAAAGTAATTGGACAAATAAACCAAACCCAAACAAAATATTTTTATTTTCAATATTTTGTTGCGAATCCTTTGGAGGCAATCACTGCCTTAAGTCTGGAACCCATGGACATCACCAAACGCTGGGTTTCCTCCTTCTTAATGCTTTGCCAGGCCTTTACAGCCGCAGCCTTCAGGTCTTGCTTGTTTGTGGGTCTTTCCGTCTTAAGTCTGGATTTGAGCAAGTGAAATGCATGCTCAATTGGGTTAAGATCTGGTGATTGACTTGGCCATTGCAGAATGTTCCACTTTTTTGCACTCATGAACTCCTGGGTAGCTTTGGCTGTATACTTGGGGTCATTGTCCATCTGTACTATGACGCGCCGTCCGATCAACTTTGCGGCATTTGGCTGAATCTGGGCTGAAAATATATCCCGGTACACTTCAGAATTCATCCGGCTACTCTTGTCTGCTGTTATGTCATCAATAAACACAAGTGACCCAGTGCCATTGAAAGCCATGCATGCCCATGCCATCACGTTGCCTCCACCATGTTTTACAGAGGATGTGGTATGCCTTGGATCATGTGCCGTTCCCTTTCTTCTACAAACTTTTTTCTTCCCATCATTCTGGTACAGGTTGATCTTTGTCTCATCTGTCCATAGAATACTTTTCCAGAACTGAGCTGGCTTCATGAGCTGTTTTTCAGCAAATTTAACTCTGGCCTGTCTATTTTTGGAATTGATGAATGGTTTGCATCTAGATGTGAACCCTTTGAATTTACTTTCATGGAGTCTTCTCTTTACTGTTGACTTAGAGACAGATACACCTACTTCACTGAGAGTGTTCTGGACTTCAGTTGATGTTGTGAACGGGTTCTTCTTCACCAAAGAAAGTATGCGGCGATCATCCACCACTGTTGTCATCCGTGGACGCCCAGGCCTTTTTGAGTTCCCAAGCTCACCAGTCAATCCCTTTTTTCTCAGAACGTACCCGACTGTTGATTTTGCTACTCCAAGCATGTCTGCTATCTCTCTGATGGATTTTTTCTTTTTTTTCAGCTCCAGGATGTTCTGCTTCACCTCAATTGAGAGTTCCTTAGACCGCATGTTGTCTGGTCACAGCAACAGCTTCCAAATGCAAAACCACACACCTGTAATCAACCCCAGACCTTTTAACTACTTCATTGATTACAGGTTAACGAGGGAGACGCCTTCAGAGTTAATTGCAGCCCTTAGAGTCCCTTGTCCAATTACTTTTGGTCCCTTGAAAAAGAGGAGGCTATGCATTACAGAGCTATGATTCCTAAACCCTTTCTCCGATTTGGATGTGAAAACTCTCATATTGCAGCTGGGAGTGTGCACTTTCAGCCCATATTATATATATAATTGTATTTCTGAACATGTTTTTGTAAACAGCTAAAATAACAAAACTTGTGTCACTGTCCAAATATTTCTGGCCCTGACTGTATACTGTATTTGCCTAGCCCATATAATAAACATCATAAAGCAAAAAAAAAAAGACTGAGATGACAGTACTCATAACTAGGGATGAGCGAGCAGTAAAATGCTCGGGTGCTCGATGCTTGGATCGAGCATTTTGAAATGCTCGGGTGCTGCCTTGACCCAAGCACCGAGCCCAATGTTAACCTATGGGATACTCGAGGATTTTTTCGATGACACCCCCGGAGGTCTGCAGAAAGCCTAAAAATGTCACAAATGCATAAGAACAGTGCTCAAATGACATGGGGACAGCATAGAGAAGACCCCAGTAAGCATTTCTGACTCCCAAGTCACTCGTGTGAACCATGTTGTCTGAGTATTAGGGGGTGGAAGAATCCTGTGTTCCTCCTCTCATGCGACATGTGTGACATGCACTTTTGCTTAGTAGCGTATGTGCAACAGCTTCTCTCTGCCTGTACATTCGCTGCTAAGAGAAATCAAAAGTCAATAGTACAAAAAAAAAATAGCATGCTCACTTCTCTGCAGACTCCCGGGACACGTCCGATCGGCTCCAGGACCTCCCGGTCACCTGACAGCATCATCTGATCGTTTGAGTCCAGTGGTGAAAAGCTGGCCAGCTTTTTACCTACCGGCTTTTAAACAATCAGATGATGAATCAGCTGATCGTTCATAAAAGCCGTCCAGCTTTTTTCCGCCCCGCTGGTTTAAACGATCAGATGATGCTGTCAGGTGACAGCATCAACTGCTTACCGGCGGGTCCTGGAGCCGATCGGACATGTCCCGTGAGTCTGCAGAGAGGTGAGTATAGTTTTGTTTACTACTGATACATCAGCTGATTGTTTAAACGGCTTTTAAACAATCAGCTGATGTGTCATCTGATTCAGGTCCTTGAACCTGACACATCATCAGATCGGTTTGCCTTCCAGCAAACTGATCGGATGATATTGGATCCGGATTGGACATCGCGGGAGCCTCGACCCAGGACTACGTAGGAAGGGGGGTTCTTTAGTTCAATAAAGATGGAGTCACTAATTGTGTTGTGTTTTATTTCTAATAAAAATATTTATCTCTGTGTTGTGTTTTTTTATCTTTACTAGAAATTCATGGTGACCATGTCTAATATTGGTGTGCCACCATGAATTTCAGGCTTAGGGCCAGCTGATAATACACAGATGGCCCTAACCCCATTATTACCAAGTGAGCCACCTGGCAACAGGGCCGCTGGAAGAGTTTATACAGCGCCAAAAGATGTCACTTCTATGAACACACCTTTTTCTGGGACTGTGGACTGCAATTCGCAGTGGGGGGCCCAGAAAGCTTGGGCCACCCTCCACTGCAGATTCCATTCCCCAGCTGCCTAGTTGTACCTGGCTGGACACAAAAATTGGGCAAAGCCTACGTCATTTTGTTTTTTTTATTATTTCATGAAATTCATTAAATAATTAAAAAAAAAGACTTCCCTATATTTTTGGTTTCCAGCTGGGTACAAATAGGCAGCTGGGGCTATTTTTGCAACTCTGGTATTTTATCGAAATTGTCTTGCCCTAGAGATTCAATGATTTATGTGGCCAGATCATTTTTTTTTTTTACACACAGTAAATGCCATGAAAACAAAAGACAAAACACAATGGCATAATTGCTTTTTTTTCCCTTCATCATTTAATCGCAATTGAATCGTTTCCCAGTACATTATATAGTAAAATAGATGACATCATATAAATCTATAACCATGCCCGCAATAATCAAATTCACATACAGCTACGTTAAGGGGGAAAAAAGTTGTTTTTTTATAGGACGAGTAGTAAAAAAAATGGTACATGAATACAAATTTTCCTGTCATTAAAGGGTTAAACAAATATGACACTGTGACTGTTTGACTTAATGTGTATAAAAAAAATGTGATTTTTCTCTCTTGTTAAGGGTTAAGATAAATGTACCTGTATAAATAACGTAATCTACTACATGAACGGATTAGATGGAGGACAAAGGATATTAGTTCTGGGTAAAGTTATCTCCCTGCACAGTTTATCATACTTGGCGTGAAAACGTGTAACTGCTGTTTTTCAGAGAGTCGGGATGAATACTGGTTCAGTAAGAGGCAAGATATACTCTCTCCATATCATTATAATCCAATTACCACAAGGAAGTGACACATAAAGAAAGCTTTATGCCATCATTACAGCTACAGGGACCAGGAACATGATCCCTATGAGATATAGGAAGGTCTACTGGGGACTAGAGCTGTAATGTGTCAACTTTTATCTACTAGTGATATTTAACCTGATATAACCCCTAGAACCATATCATTCTGTGTGATATGACAAAAAATGCACTTCTATCAAAATTTTTATCATACTATATTGCATCATATTATATTTGCAGTGTTTCCTTACATTTGATCATTTTTACTTTCTACCCAATTAATTCTTCTCTTTTTCTCAGGCAGTTTATTTTCCCTGCTTGAGTCATCCTCTCTTGAACTCATCAACCAGCTGCTCCCTCCTCCACCTACCAGAGCCTTTTGCAGTGATAACTATGTTCTATGTTTTTACATAGAACTTAAAAGGTTTCAGCAACCTGCTTTTAATGGTGTGATGTCATAGACCTAATAGAAAAGAGAAGAATTAACTGGGGAGAAGGGCAAAATGAGCAATTGTAATTACACCCTGCTAAATAATATGATGGCTGCAATATATTAAGAGGATAATCTTCATCGTCACCTTCAGATGTACCTTTGGTATCAGGGTCAGCTAGTTTAGGCTCCCCTTTTCCTAGTTATCCCATCATGCCCCGTGACAATGGGAGTTCTTTTTGAAGACCCCTGTATACATTAGACTAAAGCCGGCAGAACCAGACCACTATAGTGTGTTTGGGTCCCTCCTAAGCCTAAAGCATAGTATATGGGAAAAATGGGGTATATAGCTGTTGGCCAAATGTTTGTTTTCACATCTGCTATCTAATATGCATTGGAACCTCTAGCTATGAATTGTCCTCTCCGCTCATAATCTTGTTCTTCTTGTCTTGTAGTCAAATGCATCCATGTTTAGAACATGGCTGATTATCAGTTAATTGAGGAACCACCCAGGCTTCCTAGATTCACTTTGTCCCTGCTCTTTAATCTTGATGTTTTAAAAGGTCTGTCTAGTTCTTTTATTTGTATTTATGTTTTTTAGTGGCCTTCACCTTGAGCTGTAGAAAGAGCAATCTTGTGCAAGTCTAGATAAGTCAACCAGGGTCTTCTCTGCTGTTAATCGTTGGGTTTTTAGTCTTAATGTTCACCTTGTTCCTTCTATTCCTCTAACCATGATGTCCTTCTCCAGTGATTGCTCTCTGTATGATGTGTCCAAAGTAGGCAAGTTGTAGCTTGGTAATCCTGGCTCAAAATGACATGCCTGGCTTCATTTGTTCAAAAATTAATTTGTTTGTTCTTCTTGTGATTGTGATCCATGGTGTTGATGGCCTATCCTTAGGATAGGTCATCAATTTTATGTTGCTGGGGAAGACACACCTGGCACCCCTGCCAATCAGCTTCTTTGGTGCACAGTTACATCAATTGTATAGTGGTGGCAATGTCACGGGCGGGGAGGGGGACGCTGTGCCCACCACGCTCGGGTCCGGCGCTGCTGCTGCTGCTCGGTGGCTCGAGCAGTGGGCCGGATCCGGGAACTCGAGCGGCGCTCCTCGCCCATGAGTGAAAAGGGGTGGTTTGTGGTTTGGGGAGTTGGTCTCTCCTCTTCTCCTTTCTGACCTCCTTTCCCGCCTCCAGGACTGTGAACTCCTCAGTGGGTGGGGCCAACTGCCTGGCTCCACCCCACCTGGTGTGGACATCAGCCCCTGGAGGGAGGCAACAAGGATTTGTGTGTGACTGGTTTGCCTATCTCCAGGGCGCCACATTCCCCCTTGGTTAAATGCAGACTGTCCGCGGGCTGCCCGTCCATCACCGGTTTTATTTTTGTAAACTGTAAAAGGTAAAAACAACATGTAAACACAAGCATATTTTTATATATCTTCCTTTAACGGGAGACACGGTACTTAAACGTTACTAACGGCAGTCATTTTTATTAAAACATACGGCTTCCGCTCTCTCCCGCCCAAACAATCTGGCCCTGATGCTGCCCCTAAGAAGTGGGCAGCACCCCTTGACCCCAGTTCATATCCAGGCTGCCCGAGCGGTTACGGGTACGGTGTTTCGCACCCTACAGTCTTTTCAGGGGACCCACATCCATGGGAAACCCCTGACCCCCGGAGGATGGCCACCGGTCCAGGTGGTGACCGGGCCCCACTCTACTCCGCTGCGGGCCCTTCCTCCAATCTGCCTCTCCGGAGGCGGAAACGGAATTATGCCAAATATTTACATTTCCACTAGTTTGTGGTTGCCCTGCAAGTTCTCGGGCGTGTCCGTAAGCAGTTCCTTACGCACGGTGCAAAAGGTCCCCACTGGGACAACTTGCCGGCAACGGTTGACAATCTGGTTAAACTTCGGTTGATTCATTCATTTACTCAATTATACAACTGTACTGGTGGTCCCAACTTGGACAACTGTTCAGCGGAGGGACCGCTGACTTTGGGGTGGCTACCACCGCAGGGGGTCGACCCACTCAGGGACCGGACGGTACATCGGGTTCTCCTTCCATAAGCAGTGCAGCCCGGAACCGCTGATCGCCGTTGGAAACGGTGGTGGGAGCAGCGTGCTTGGAACCTTCTCTTCCATCAGCTGCACTCTCTCTGGACCTCCTGCTGCGGTGCTGGCACCCGGCTCCCATGCAATCAAGGCTGGTTCAGGAGCTTGGGTGGCCTGATCGCGACGCGTCACGGCTGCAGCGGCCCCTTGCTCGCGGGCCCACACCACGGCAACCATTCTACGCATCTCCGCCTTCCAATCCAGCAGCTACTGCAAGCTCTGCGCCCTCACCTTCAAGCAGAACCGGCCCAGCTCCCGCTCCAGCCAAGCAGCGGTCCCGGCGGGGAGCTCACCCGGGCCACAATCCTCAAAGGCTACTCCGCCTCGGTTCCCCCAGAGCTTAGACGCTCCGGTGGTGGGCGCTCCGGCGCTCCAATTCGAGGACGCCGCCATCTCTCCATCCGCGTCCCCCCTTGGTCTTTTTTCAGCACCTCCTCTTCTGGGGCGGAGCTTTGGCTTTCGCGCCTCCACTGCTTGAGAAGACGCTCGAGTGGGAAAATCTTCGCGCCCAAGATGGCGGCTTCTGAAATTTTTCGGCCGGACACCACCGGCGGGACACAAGGCGCACTTCTGCCAGCCGGCAGAATGGTAAGATCCTGTTTCTGACGCCAAGTTGTCGCGGGCGGGGAGGGGGACGCTGCGCTCACCACGCTCGGGTCCGGCGCTTCTGCTGCTGCTGCTCGGTGGCTCGAGCGGTGGGCCGGATCCGGGGACTCGAGCGGCGCTCCTCGCCCTTGAGTGAAAAGGGGTGGTTTGGTGGTTTGGGGAGTTGGTCCGTGACGCCACCCACGGTTTGTGGTGAGGTTGGGGCACCACCGCTGCTCTGGATGGGGATCCCGGGAGCGATGACAGGGAGCAGCCGAGATGTTTCTTTCCTCTCCGTGGGTAGGGGGATTTGGTGGTCCCGGGCCCGGTAAGGTGATGGGGGAGGCAGGGTTGGTGAGGTGCAGGGTCACGGGGGCAGCGCGGTGCCAGTGGTACTCACTCAGCCAATGATGGATACAGAGTCTCCGGTAAAACAAATGGCTGGATGGACGGGTCCCGCAGCCGGCTGCTGTGTTTACTCCCGGTAGGTTGGTGGTGGCTGCCTTTCCCTGCACCTGTTGTGTATCTTCGGTCTCGATGGCTTCCCACCGGTAACCCGCTCCCCAGCTTGGATATGGGCCGGAGGAGCCCCTTTTGCCCGCAGGCTCTGGCCCTGGGAATTCTAACTGGCGGTAGTTGTGTTTCTCTTTCTCGGTTTGGACGGTTGCCTTCAGTCGGGTCTTTGTTGCTAGGAAACCCTGGAGGTTCCGGTCACTAGCGGATTTGACCGGTTTAATGGCGACTCCAAGCCTGGTCGGGGTCCGCAGGCCCTGCCGGTTTGTGCTGGCTTCTCTTCGATTCCCGGTTCGGTACCGGCGGGCCACCGCCCGTCCCCGGTCGTACGGTTCCGCGTCGATCGGCTTCTCCTGCAGACGGCCACCACCGTCTGCCAACCTTGCTCTCGGTGCCCGGGCCACGTACCCAGACACGGTCAGTCTGCTCCTCTACTACTCCTTCACTCCTGCTCCTTCACTCTCCCTCACGGTCTCTCTACTCCTCCACTACACTCTACTCTCCTCTTCTCCTTTCTGACCTCCTTTCCCGCCTCCAGGACTGTGAACTCCTCAGTGGGTGGGGCCAACCGCCTGGCTCCACCCCACCTGGTGTGGACATCAGCCCCTGGAGGGAGGCAACAAGGATTTGTGTGTGACTGGTGTGCCTATCTCGGGATGTGGGGTGTGTTGTTGCAGTACCTGTGACGACCTGGCTTGTCCAGGGCGCCACAGGCAACATCGATTCAAATTAATAGGCATGGATATGACATGGCCATGGCCACTATATACACTGTGTGCAGAATTAATAGGCAAGTTGTATTTTTGAGGATTTTTTTTTTGTTGATCAACAACTATGTTCTCAATCAACCCAAAAGACTCATAAATATCAACCAAATATATTTCCATCTCACTTGTTTATTTTCACCAGGTAAACCAATATAACTGCACAAACTTTAGAAATAAACATTTCTGACATGCAAAAACAAAACCCCAAAAAATTAGTGACCAATATAGCCACCTTTCTTTCTGATGACATTCAACAGCCGACCATCCATAGATTCTGTCAGTTGCTTGATCTGTTTATGATCAACATTGCGTGCAGCAGCCACCACAGCCTCAAGACACTGTTCCGAGAGGTATACTGTTTTCCCTCCCTGTAGATCTCACATTTTCTGAGGGACCACAGGTTCTCTATGGGGTTCAGTTCAGGTGAACAAGGGGGCCATGTCATCATTTTTTCATCTTTTAGACCTTTACTGGCCAGCCACGCTGTGGAGTAGTTGGATGCATGTGATGGAGCATTGTCCTGCGTGAAAATCATGGGTTTTTTTAACGATACCGACTTCTTCCTGTAGCACTGCTTGAAGAAGTTGTCTTCCAGAAACTGGCAGTAGGTCTGGGAGTTGAGCTTCACTCCATAATCAACCCGAAAAGGTCCCACAAGTTAATCTTTGAGGATACCAGCCCATACCAGTACCCCACCTCTACCTTGCTGCATATGAGTCGGAATGGAGCTCTCTGCCCTTTATTGATCCAGCCTCTGGCCCATCCATCTGGCCCATCATGAGTCACTCTCATTTCATCAGTCCATAAAACCTTTGTAAAAGCAGTCTTAAGATATTTCTTGGCCCAGTCTTGACGTTTTATCTTATGTTTCTTGTTCAAAGACGGTCGTTTTTCAGCCTCCCTTACCTTGGAAATGTCTGAGTATGGCACACCTTGTGCTTTTTGATACTCCAGTAACGTTGCAACTCTGAAATATGGCCAAACTGGTGGCAAATGGCATCTTGGCAACTTCTCGCTTGATTTTCCTCAATTAATGGGCACTTATTTTGCCCAACACGCCTCTTGTGACCCTCTTGGCTATTCATGAAACGCTTGATTGTTCGGTGATCACGCTTCAAGAGTTTGGCAATTTAAAGACTGCTGCATCCCTCTGCAAGACATCTCACAATTTTGGACTTTTCCAGAGCGCGTCAAATCTCTCTTCTGACCCATTTTGCCAAAGGAAAGGAAGTTGCCTAATAATT